>NC_058089.1:52950226-53250226 GCF_014858855.1 Bufo gargarizans
GACCCATAAAAACCGCTAGACCAGGGATCAGCAAACTAGAGTTAGCATTTCCTTTCCATACCACATGCGGTTTTTAGAGGCTTTTTTTTTGTAATCAACTGTTTGTTTGAACCATGTTTGTTTCTGGTATTTTTCCCCAATAGAAAAAAAAAAACTAAGAAAAAACATCAAAACATGCTGCATAAAAAAAAATGCTACTTAATTAGCAAAAACACTAATAGCCAATGTCCCACGTTTCATATTTCCCATAGACATTCATAGACAGAGATTCTTACCTCAAAAATCGCACCAAAAACACCACTAAAACTGCAAAAGTACACAAAAAATACCAGTAAAAACCTATGCGTGAACCCACCCTTAGGGCTGTTTCACACTAGCGGATGCCGTGCGCGACATCCGCTCCGTGAATGAGAGCCAAGACCCGATGCAGACTGCAGAGGCACGGAGCATCATCAATCATGTTAATGCTCCGTGCCTCTGCAGTCTGCATCGGGTCTTGGCTCTCATTCACGGAGCGGATGTCACGCACGGCATCCGCTCGTGTGAAACAGCCCTTAGGCCCCCTTCACACGAGCAAGTTTTCTGCGTGGGTGCAATGAGTGACGTAAACGCATTGCACCCGCACTGAATCCTGACTCATTCATTTTAATGGGTCTGTGTACACGAGCGTTGTTTTTCACGCATTAGTTCTGCGTTGCGTGAAAATCGCAGCATGTTTTAGGCTGAGTTCACACGGGCGAGATTTCCGCGCGGGTGCAATGCAGTAGGTGAACGCATTGCACCTGCACTGAATCCTGACCCATTCATTTCAATGGGGCTGTGCACATGAGCGTTTTTTTTCATGCATCAGTTCTGCAATGCTTTAAAATCGCAGCATGTTCTATATTCTGCGTTTTTCACGCAGCCCTGGCTCCATAGAAGTGAATGGGGCTGCGTTAATAACGCATTGCATCTGCAAGCAAGTGCGGATGCAATGCGTTTTTCACTGATGGTTGCTAGGAGATGTTGTTTGTAAACCTTCAGTTTTTTATCACGCGCGTGAAAAACGCATCAAAACGCATTGCACCCGCGCGGAAAAAACTGAACAACTAAACGCAATTGCAGCCAAAACTGACAACTTGCTTGCAAAATGGTGCGAGTTTAACTGAACGCACCCTGAACGCATCCGGACCAAATCTGTCACGCTCGTGTGAACTCAGCCTTATATTCTGCATTTTTCACGCAGCCCTGGCCCCATAGAAGTGAATGGGGCTGCGTGAAAAACGCATTGCATCCGCAAGCAAGTGCAGGTGCCATGCGTTTTTCACTGATGGTTGCTAAGGCCCCTTTCACACGGGCGAGTTTTCCGTGCGGGTGCGATGCGTGCGGTGAACGCATTGCACCCGCACTGAATCCTGACCCATTCATTTCTATGAGACTGTGCACACGAGCGGTGATTTTCACGCATCACTTGTGCGTTGCGTGAAAATCGCAGCATGCTCCTCTTTGTGCGTTTTTCACGTAACGCAGGCCCTATAGAAATGAATGGGGTTGCGTGAAAATCGCATGCATCCGCAAGCAAGTGCGGATGCGGTGCGATTTTCACGCATGGGTTCTAGGTGACAGTCTATTCACTGTATTATTTTCCCTTATAACATGGTTATAAGGGAAAATAATAGCATTCTGAATACAGAATGCTTTGTATAATAGTGCTGGAAGGGGTTAAAAATAATAAAAAAGTTAACTCACCTTCTCCTCTTGTTAGCGCAGATGCCGGTCTGTTCTTTATCTGTGGGCTAAAGGACCTTTGATGACGTCAGATCACATGCTCCATCACCATGGTGATGGACCATGTGATTGGAGCATGTGATTGGAGCATGTGATCTGACGTCACCTCAGGTCATTCAGTCCACAGCTAAAGAACAGACCGGCATCTGCGCGAACAAGAGGAGAAGGTGAGTTAACTTTTTTATTATTTTTAACCCTTCCAGCACTATTATACAAAGCATTCTGTAGTCAGAATGCTATTATTTTCCCTTATAACCATGTTATAAGGGAAAATAATACAATCTTCAGAACATCAATCCCAAGCCCGAACTTCTGTGAAGAAGTTCGGGTCTGGGTACCAAACATGCGCGATTTTTCTCACGCGAGTGCAAAACGCATGACAATGTTTTGCACTCGCGCAGAAAAATCGCGCATTTTCCCGCAACGCACCCGCCTCTTATCCGGGCAAAAAACATGACGCCCGTGTGAAAGAGGCCTAAGAGATGTTGTTTGTAAACCTTCAGTTTTTTATTACGCGCGTGAAAAACGCATCAAAACGCATTGCACCCACACGGAAAAAACTGAACAACTGAACGCAATCGCAGACAAAACGGACTGAACTTGCTTGCAAAATAGTGCGAGTTTCACTGAACGCACCCTGAACGCATCTGGACCTAATCCGTCACTCTTGTGTGAAAGAGGCCTTAGGGCTCATGCACACGACCGTATGTATTTTGCGAAACGGAACAGCTGGCCTCAAATAGAACAAGGCTATCCTTGTCCGAATTCCTGCTGCTGATTTCACCCTTTGCAATGCAAAAGGCCACCAAGTTCACTAATGCTCCGGCGAGTACCGCAGCATCCCGAAACATCGGACTCGGACCGCCGCCAATGTGATACTGATGACCTATCCTGTAGGTAAGTCATCAATAATATTTCCCGGATAACCCCTTTAATGACCTATCCTTGGAATAGGCCATCAATATCAAAATCCCAGAAAACCCCATTATATGAAGCGTAACCATAAAATAATTTTTAGCACTGACACAACGCTTTATGCCAGAACCACGCCTCCTGCGTCATTGATCACAGCCCTTAGGCCTCTTGCACACGACCGTATATACTTTGCGGTCCGCAAAAAACGGTTCCGCTAAAAATATGGATGACGTCCGTGTGCATTCCGTATTTTGTGGAACGGAACAACTGGCCCCTAATAGAACAGTTCTATCCTTGTCTGTAATGCGGACAGTAATAGGACATGTTCTATTTTTTTGGGGAACGTAAATATGGACATGCGGAAACGGAATGCTCACGGAGTACCTTCTGTTTTTTTTGTGGACCCATTGAAATGAATGGTTCCATATACGGTCCGCAAAAAAAACCAACAGAACGGACACAGAAAGAAAATACGTTCGTGAGCATGAGCCCTTATTGTGACTCGTCATATCCACACAATAAAAGTTTGGTCTCCAGGGCGTAGTCTGATGACACAGTATTCCAGTGCCACATAGTTACAGATCATGGAAGGCTGCTTTTCTGTAGAAAGCAGCCCTTCATGAGGCACCAAGAAGACTTTCCAGCTCTTTCGGGAGTCCCCTTTTTTTGGGAGTCTCCTGGACATTCTGGGAGAATTGGCAACCATGATTATATATGGTAGAAGTGCTTGGAGATCTTGCATTGGGACCCAGGAGGTTGAAGTCATTGTAAATATTCACATTAATTCATTTATTCATGTTGTTGATGCAACACTATATGGCGGCACTGACAGCTGGGTGCAGGAGGCTGTATGGCGGCACTGACAGCTGGGTGCAGGAGGCTGTATGGCGGCACTGACAGCTGGGTGCAGGAGGCTGTATGGCGGCACTGACAGCTGGGTGCAGGAGGCTGTATGGCGGCACTGACAGCTGGGTGCAGGAGGCTGTATGGCGGCACTGACAGCTGGGTGCAGGAGGCTGTATGGCGGCACTGACAGCTGGGTGCAGGAGGCTGTATGGCGGCACTGACAGCTGGGTGCAGGAGGCTGTATGGCGGCACTGACAGCTGGGTGCAGGAGGCTGTATGGCGGCACTGACAGCTGGGTGCAGGAGGCTGTATGGCGGCACTGACAGCTGGGTGCAGGAGGCTGTTTGGCGGCACTGACAGCTGGGTGCAGGAGGCTGTATGGCGGCACTGACAGCTGGGTGCAGGAGGCTGTATGGCGGCACTGACAGCTGGGTGCAGGAGGCTGTATGGCGGCACTGACAGCTGGGTGCAGGAGGCTGTATGGCGGCACTGACAGCTGGGTGCAGGAGGCTGTATGGCGGCACTGACAGCTGGGTGCAGGAGGCTGTATGGCGGCACTGACAGCTGGGTGCAGGAGGCTGTTTGGCGGCACTGACAGCTGGGTGCAGGAGGCTGTTTGGCGGCACTGACAGCTGGGTGCAGGAGGCTGTTTGGCGGCACTGACAGCTGGGTGCAGGAGGCTGTTTGGCGGCACTGACAGCTGGGTGCAGGAGGCTGTTTGGCGGCACTGACAGCTGGGTGCAGGAGGCTGTTTGGCGGCACTGACAGCTGGGTGCAGGAGGCTGTTTGGCGGCACTGACAGCTGGGTGCAGGAGGCTGTTTGGCGGCACTGACAGCTGGGTGCAGGAGGCTGTTTGGCGGCACTGACAGCTGGGTGCAGGAGGCTGTTTGGCGGCACTGACAGCTGGGTGCAGGAGGCTGTTTGGCGGCACTGACAGCTGGGTGCAGGAGGCTGTTTGGCGGCACTGACAGCTGGGTGCAGGAGGCTGTTTGGCGGCACTGACAGCTGGGTGTGGGAGACTGTATGGCGGCACTGACACCAAGGGCACTGGAGGTTGACTGCTGGAGAGCTCGGTCCAGACCCATTCTAGACTGATATTTTCTTCCAGGTTGTCTTTTCTTTTACAGCCATTGGGGGAGCCAATTTATCAATGGTGTCATGAATCAGTGGGGAAAAAAATGACGGGAGCATGCACTAATTTGATCCGTGATGCAGAGCAAACACACCCATTGAAGTCTATGGGTTAGTGAAAAGACACTGACATAACACCACAGCTCTGTCTGTGGATATTCAAGGACCATTGGTAGGAGATGCTCTTGAAATGAAGTTTGAGCCTAGCATAGTACGAGGGACATGGATGACACATGAAGGGCAATAAACGGACACGCAACTATGCCGGACACTGTGAACTCCTCTGCTGAAACAGCCCGCCAGATAGCTTTACCGCATAGGTGAAAGTAGCCAAAATCTGCCCCATTGATATCAGAGATGGTATTCCTGTAGAGACTTTGCAGTGAGTACTTAACACGATCATATTGTTCAATCTGCCAAATCTAATTGTCTAATGCAATTTCGTCAATTTGCAGAAAAACTAACTTTTTCCGTTTTTTATATTAGTGAAGATTCCTATAAATTTATATATTTTGTATTAAAACAAAAATTTTAAAATGAGCATTTTATGTCCAGCTAGAGACTGCAGAGTCCAAGTGTACTCACAAGCTAAACTTTGCCGACCTTGCCCGATTGAGAAGCTCCTTCCAGTGTACCTCCTCTCCTGCTGCGGTCGAAATTTCACACTGCTCAATACAAGCTGACGCCTGTCGGTCAGGCCATGTGTGTGGAGATGGAGTTTAGCTCATGAATATATTGGACCCATCAGCTCAGTTGGACTCGAAAATTGCTCAGTTTAATACCAGGCTAGAAACTTTTCCTTCGGAGCCAATTTTTTTTTTTAATGATTGCATGTTACTCATTTTTGGCAAAAAATATTTTTGGGGTTGGCCTTTATTAAAAATATTGAGCTGTTCTGTCACAAAGGGTCAACAGTTTTTCTAGCTGTGTGAATGGTATTTTTACTTTCACTTTGTGCTGGTCATCTAATAAACCTAATTTCTAAACTGCTGAGAGGTCATAAACACTTATTTATACCACATTCTTATCAGTAAGATAAGAACTGAGCTATATCCTTGCTTGGGCGAGGTGCCTTCCATTATGCCACAAGTGCCATAAGATATTATTATGGGAATTGTTGTTTGGTGTAATTTAATTTTATTTTTTATGCTATACTTTTATTACAAGGATTGTATGTCCTTACGATTGCATATTTGGACCTTGATATCTGCTTAAATAAAGAACTGAGCTATAATGTGTTTATAAGGTCAGAGAGCAGGGATAGGGAGTCCGTCAGCTCCTGGTCTGACTGAAAAGACCATCCAATACAAAGGGTGCTTCTAGAGCTTGCCAGCCAGACCAATTAAAAAAATCATTTTTAGCTCAAAATGAGTACAATGCAATAATGAAAAAAAAATTATTGCCCCCAAATGTATACATAGCCTTTAAGCGTTATACAGCCATTCTGACATGCATTTTCAAAGTAGGTACGCCAGCCTTATCAGGTCTAAGAGCCAATAATGTATGCAGCGTGCATTTTGAAATCTGATGATCTTCTCCATGTGAAATAGCATGAGGATGGGCAAAAAGGGGGCAGACATCTGGTCAGGGCATATAGTCTGATCTAGAAGACCCCACCTAATCAGCAACATGAGGCCTGCGAAGGAGGCTGTACTGAGGTACAAGGAGCCCCTAAAGTTCATAGGAATTATTCTCTCCTAGAAGCAATATTTCTAGGAAATAATCCCTACAGAACAAAAAGTAAAAACTGAACAAGACACTTTTTTTTCTCTAGATAGATACAGTAGATTTATTTTTGCTATGGGTTGTTGTTTTTTTACTTTTCTTTAACGTTAAGTTTTTATTAAGCAGCCCTGGATCACTAAAATTAATTTATGTGAAAGTTAAGGTATAGTGATGGTCAGTAGAAATAAAATTAACAACTTTTTTTTAAAGCTGTGCAAAAAATAAAGTAATATTGTATACAGCAGATACTGTGACTTTAAATCTCTTTTTCTGATTTGCGTGATATTTTGTCTCCATCTAGTGGTCATCTGAGAGAATACAGTTATCTACCCAGCCCCTTGTATGATTCTGTCTGCCTTCTGATCAGTCCCTGAAATTATTGTATGGAACCATTTGTTACAGGAAACTCAAATTTTAAGCCTTGTGTATATGACAAAGCCATGTGCATAGACTGAGTATAGGAGTCCCTACAAATCTATTCAGTATTCTTCCATAGAGGCAATGCTTTAACCCTAAGTTCACACCTGAGCGTTTTACAGTGCGTTCCTACGCGCTGTAAAACGCTCAACAAGGAGAAACCAATGCTTCCCTACGGGAATGGTTCTCACCTGGGCGTTTTACAGAGCGTACGATCGCGCTGTAAAACGCCCGACGCTCAAACAAGTTCTTGAGCTTTTTTGGGGCGTTTTGTCGCGCGTTCCCGTACATAGATATTCGGGAACGCGCGACAATGTGTGTTCGCCTGTCTCTGTATGCGCGATTGTAAACGCCGGTACAATCGCGCATACAGAGCGCTCCTTTCAGAACGCTCAGGTGTGAACCCAGGGTTAGGGATGAATACCGCAGTAATATAGCATGCATTGCCACTTGACACAAATGATTCAAATGAAATCCATAAGAAAACCTCTTATTTTATCTCCATATAAAATCAGAGCTACAGTACGGCCCATAGCAGTCTGTATTACAGTCGTGTACATGAGCATGCAGAACGGTAGGTGGTAGGTTCAAGGGCTGGATGTGGTTGTCAGCAAATTAAAGTCTTGAAAAAGAAGACAAGTCTGCACCTACTGTGGTCTCGTAAAGTTTTTTCTTGGCCAATGTTGTATTTCGATCTGCAGTTTTGGTTGAAAAATTCCCAGTTTTAGTCAATAAGCAGTAAATAAGGGCATCTGTCAGCAGTTTTGCACCGATGACACTGGCTGACCTGTTACATGTGCACTTGGCAGCTGAAGGCATCTGTTAATATGGGCCCGCATTGCTGGGAAAAATGAAGTTTTAATATATGCAAATGAGCCTCTAGGAGCAACGGGGGCGTTACTATTACACCTAGAGGCTCTGCTCTCTCTGCAACTGCTGCACTTTGATTGACAGGACCAGGCGTGATGATCTTTTCACTGTTTGACCCTGTCAATCAAAGAGGAAAGGCAGTGGAAGTTGCAGAGAGAACAGAGCCTCTAGGCGTAATGGCAACGCCTCTATTGCTCCTAGAGTCTCATTTGTATATATTATATCATTAAGGGCTCATGCCCACGAACTTAAGGGCTCCATGCCCGTGCTGCAGACCGCAAATTGCGGACTGCAATACACGAGCACCGACCGCGGGGCAGCCACATGGGGATTGCGGACCCATTCACTCGAATGGGGTCCTCGATCCTCATGCGATCGGCACTACTTTTTTGCGGTGCTGAGGCATGGCCAGAAACACCACGGAAGTCCTCTGTAGTGCTTCCATGGGGTTCCGATACGTGCTTCCGCACCGCATCTCCGGGTTTGCAGACCCATTCAAGTGAATGGGTCCGCATCCGTGATGCAGGGTGCACATGGCCGGTGCCCAGTATATTGCGGACCCCCTGTATGCATGCGGGGCAACGGCCGTGTGCATGAGCCCTAAGTATAATATGTAATTTTTCTCAGCAATGTGGGCACATACAGTATGAACATAGGACCAATGCCTTCAAGCGCACCAAGCGCACATGTAACAGGTCAGCCAGTGTCATTAGTACAAATCTGCTGACAGATGCCCTTTTCAGGGTCACAGTCATACATGAATAAGGTAATAATGCACTTAGTAAAGTAGATGCAAGCATTATATATGGACAAAGTCCTCACTCTGATATGATAAAATCTGAAACACTTTGCCAATATATTTTGATCAAAACACATCTGTGCCCGCCTACCAAGAGCATTATTATCTTATTTCTGTGATTTTCTTCAATAATATGGCCAGTGACATCCGCAAATTTATATATCATAGCGTGCAGGATGTTTTTACCTTTGTTTTTTCTGTGATTTTTTTATTTTATTATCTATGTAGTATTTTCTTGAGGGAGTGGCACCTTCAAATGTGAATGCGCACTTATTTTATCTTGGAAGTAGCATTCCTCTGCACTTTTGCCCTTCCTATCCAATAGAGCGCCTTGATTAGGTGGTACATATAGGTGTGCTCGCTTCTCCTCCCATCGGTAGCTTGACGCACATGGAGGTGACTAGGAGCAGCACACTAAATATGCGGCGTCTGCGCTCCTGAACATAGAAGCCCAACGGCTTAGGTAGGTTTAGCGTAGGACCCGCCTGACCTGAGACCACCTTGGCGCTTGGTAGGCGGGCTTAAATTGTGTTTTGATCAAAATATATTGACTAAGTGTCTCAGATATTATCATATCAGAGTGAGGACTTTGTCCATATATAATGCTTGCATCTACTTTACTAAGTGCATTATTATCTTATTTCTGTGATTTTCTTCAATAATGTGGCCAGTGACATCCGCAGATTTGTATATCATACCGTGCAGGACGTTTTTACGTTTGTTTTGTCATACATGGTGGATATTTTTCTCCTCAGATCTTGTTACAAATCAAAGTGTCATGTGCTGATTTTGCTTCAGCCTCGACACATTGCAAATCTGAAGTGAAAACCCACGACAAATCCGTGACAGAATTAACATGCTGTGGATTTCACAATCCACTACTTACCCTGTCAGAGACAGACTTCATTGCATTTGGTTGGGGTAAAAAGGTTTCAGGCCCCCTGCCATATTAAGGAGAGAGAGACTGGCTATCTGTTAAAGGACTATGCCCTGCAATTGTGCATTGTAGTGCCACTGATCGATCGACAAAGAGGGAGAAATTGCACCCCTTGGTCAGACCGGGAAGATTGTTTTCTGTAACTGGGCACGAAAGACTCAGAGAGAACCATCTTATGGCCTGCTCCACCCTATATGTCTCTTTGGGAAAACTGATGTATGTAATGTGTAGAGACAGGGTTTACCTTTGCAAGTGCTTGGATGTACTAAATGCCAAAATTGATTCAATCAACTTGCACTCAGGGCTGACTTGATGGTTGCACTGCCATCTGCAAGGGGGCCCCTGCCTTGTACCCCAAAATGCATCACCACGATGGGCAATCCAATTGCAACCAGGCATGAAACCTCAAGCCAGGGTGTGCCCTTCCCTTCACTGTAATGCACAGCCTGGGCAGCACTGGCGTGAGGACTACTGCTCCCACTCTTATCCTCTCCACCTCATGCCTTCCCAGCGGGCCATACGTTGCACTTGATTTGTCTCACGTGCCCCCTATCAACAGGATGTTGAATTCACAGCAGATGGGAGATGAAGACACCGAAATCAGTGGAGGGTACCAGATAAGTATGATCACTAGAGATGAGCGAAGATTACAAAACTTCGATTTGGCTGCTTTGCCGAATTTCACAAAGAAATTCGGTTCTTCGTCACAAACCGCATTTCTTTGTAAGAAGCGGATGCAATGACGTGGAACAGCTATTGCACTGCTCCCCATCATCCTCACTGATCGCGGCATCTGAGATTAAAAAAAATAAGGGCTTTGAGGGATTTATCAGTAAAAATAATTATAATACTCACCTTAGCAATTTGAGTGCAGAGAGGCCGCCGCGGACATCTTGATTGAAGATACTGCTCGAAATCTCGTGCGTGATGACGTCACCAAGCGGGCCAGCATGGGATCTTTGATTAAGATGGGTGCGGCTGACTCTTCGCTCTCAAATGGATAAGGTGAGTATTATTTCTTTTTTTTTCTTTACTGCCATTTCAGGGAAAATTTGATTTGTTACAATTAAGCACAAGAAACTTCAGCTCTGTGGCGAATCCGATTTTCCCTGAAATTCGGATTAAAGTCTACTTCAGATACTTCATTTCACTCAATACTAATGATCCCCACCACAAGTCGCCCACTCTGGGAAGTCTGTTATAGTCTTGGATCACCGCGCACCTAGTCAAGGTCCCTCATAGTGGCACGGGACCTAACGCTAACCTACCTGCGCTGTATGGGCAATTACAGGAGCATAAGGTCCGACACACAGCGAACTACTCCCAGTTACCTCCAGCGTGAAATCACACATATGCGGTATGCCAGACCGACAGGGGAATTACACGTGAGGTCACGGTGTGAGCATTAGGTGGGCCGAGGTAAATACAGTTCTTGTTACTCACGATTATGTCGTCCCTGGGCAGGCTTGCATAAGTGATGAGGAGAACGGCACAAGAATTCTCTGGGGCACACTCTGGTGTAAGGGACACTGGCCAGATGGTAATTCGAGGTGCCCTTGATGGTCTGTATTAACTGTAGTGTTAATTGAGGAACTGAAGACTGAGACAAGGATGGTGCAATCCAACTTAGAACTTTTACTGAACATTGCTCCTCGTAAAAGTTACATCCAAGTACTAAACAGTCTGTGGTACATCCAAGTATCAAATACAGTCTCATGCATACAGGGGTAGGTTAATGTAAGTTCTCAGAAGAAACAGGCTCTTTGAGATAGAGATATATATATATATATATATATATATACACACAGTGCTGCGCATAATTATTCATACCCCTGGCAAATTTTGACTTAAAGTTACTTTTACTCAACCAGCAAGTAATTTTTTTTATGGGAAATGACATAGGTGTCTCCCAAAAGATAAGACTATGTACAAGAGGTATTATTGTGGGGGAAAAAACATTTCTCAGCTTTTATTTACATTTGAGCAAAAAATACAAGATGTTCCGCACTGTGGAACATCTCAGAGGACGTGGTCGGATGCTAAAAGTAACACCTGTGCTGGGCAGGAGGATAGTTAGAGAGGTGAAAAAGAATCCAAGGATCACCACCAAGGCCATCCTGGTGAATCTGGGCTCTGCTGGTGGCAATGTCTCAAGGCAGACAATCTAATGGACACTGCACACTGCTGGGTTCCATGTCTCCAGATAAGGCACACAAAAGCTCGCTTGGCCTTTGCAAAAGCTCATCTGGACAAAGAAGAAGACTTCTGGTCTTCTGTGTTATGGTCAGATGAAACAAAAAATTTATTGTTTGGTCACAATGACGTTTCCTTCATTTGGTGTAAAAAAGGAGAAGCCTTCAACCCAAAGAACACCATCCCCACTGTCAAACATGGTGGTGGGAACCTAATGCTTTGGGGGTGTTTTTCAGCCAATGGACCAGGGAACCTAATCACAGTAAACGGCACCATGAAAAAAGAGCAATACATGAGGATTCTCAACGACAATATCAGGCAGTCTGCAGAGAAACTTGGCCTTGGGCACCAGTGGACATTTCAGCAGGACAATGACCCAAAACACAGTAAAAGTGGTGAAGAAATGGTTAGCAGACAACAACATTAACGTTTTGGAGAGGCCCAGCCAGAGTCCAGACTGGAATCCAATTGAGAATCTGTGGAGGGAGCTAAAGATCAGGGTGATGGCAAGAAGACCCTCCAACCTGAAAGATTTGGAGCTCATTGCTAAAGATGAATGGGCAAAAATACCTGTGGAGACCTGCAAAAAGCTGGTCTGCAATTATAGGAAGCGTTTCATTGCTGCAATAGCCAATAAAGGCTTTTCTATTGATTATTGAGAAGGGTATAAATAATTTTGGACTGGACACTTTTTGCTCAAATGTAAATAAAAGCTGAGAAATGTTTTTTTCCCCCACAATAATGCCTCTTGTACATAGTCTTATTATCTTTTGGGAGACACCTATGTCATTTCCCGTCAAAAAATTACTTGCTGGTTGAATAAAAGTAACTTTAAGTCAAAATTTGCTGGTAAAAACTCTCTCCTGATTCTAACCTGACTTGAAGATGGTTTGCTGAATCCTTGAACCTCTATTTTCCAGTGCTTTACTGACAGTTGGCCTATCTGTCCTCAGGGTTCAAACTGGAAGGTGTGGATGTCCTACACCTGCTTGCAAAGGTGCCTGGGAAGCCTTTAAGTATGGCTGTTTGCTATCCTTTGACTTGAAATACGTATAATAATCCCCTTAAATACTTGCAGTTGCAGCTTGTCACTGGTCACCCCGGAGGAGCGAGCTATAGAAGTGGACTTCTCACCTCTGGGCTAAATCTTGTAGGCTTTAACCCTGGACTGTGGAGCCAACAGGGAGAGAGCAGAGAGGCAGGAAACCTCCCTCCAGCAGGCAGCTACATCATGGCTGCTCTCTGACTAAACTTCAGGGAAAGACTGACCTAACTGTGCCTGAGCTAAGCTATTTATACACTGTAACACTGCCCCATCTTGTGGAGAAACGAGTGTAGTGCACCCTAACTAGGCCTGTGTAAAGGATCTTACATGTAAAAATCACATAATGACATGGGAGAATATGACATGAGATGAATTACAGCATACAGGCATAAGATATGATAATAAAACATAATAAAACAAGTTTGCGGTGCCCACAATCACGTAGTGGGACACTGCACATACAATGGGAGGAGGGAGGAGGCTGTGAGTCCCACCTATCACTGAGTCATGTGACGCAGGCTACACAGGGGCACCTAAATAATACTCAACCTGGAGTTGCCACACATATACAAAAAACTAATAAAGTAAAGTGGTCTTGAGAAGCAGAGAAATGCTCAGGACTCCAAATGCTAGTTTGTTTGTATATGTGTACCTGGAGGTGTGGCAACTAGTGTGGTTCGAGCACCAAAGTGCTCGGGTGCTCTGGTGCTCGAGTAGAACACTTTGGGATGCTCAGGTGCTCTACAGAGCCCTCGAGCACAATGGGAAAACCAGAGCAAAAAACCAGGCACCCCCTGCTCTGAAGAGGGGAGGGTGTTTGGTTCACAAGAAAAGGTCAGAAATTGATGGAAACACCACTGAAATGGTTCGGGAACAGCATGGGGAGGATGTCTGGATGCATCTTGGACTCCCAGGTCGCTGCTGGGAACGATGTTGTCAAAGTAGTACGCCACTTTTACAGACTGACAATAATACGCACACAAACCAAAGATAAAATCAATTTTAGAGGAAAAATTGTTAGAAAACATTATTTCCTGTATATTTACTTGTATATAAAGTGCTGCCAAAAATTAAAAGGAAGAGGCACTCCGATACAACCTGTATATCACATAAAAGAGGGCCTCATTCACATTGTGGTACAATTGTTCAGGTAGTGGGACTCCTACACTCATAAAGCCTATGCACTAAGTGAAAGGGCTGCCAAAAATTACAAGGAACCGGCACTACAATACACCCTTTATTACACATAAAGGAGGGCATCATACACACCCTTGAAAAATTATTGCATCGTCCCACTCAGGACATGTGGGAACTGCAAAATTAATGTAACCCTGTTGCATGTCATTCTGCATTACATCATCTGTTGTATCCCTGTTCATAGGTTGGTTAGGTGCAATTTATACATCCCACCACTAGATGGGGATAGCACTTAGTCCATATAAATACTTAGTTCAGGCCTCGTGTGAAGGAGAGGGTAGAGAGGGGAGAAGGTAGAGAGTGGAAAGTGGTTGTTGAGAGGAGTAGAGTCAGTTGTTAAGCTGAGGTCACACACCACAGAGTAGTGGGTGAAGCCTGAAGCAGCAATGAGGTAGAGCCAAGGTATGAGGGGCAGGAGAGTTTTCCCCCTGTGATGCTCTTAGTTCCTACAACCAGAGGATAGTGTTGCGTCCCTGGAAGAAACCAAGCTAAAAAGAGAGACATCGGTGATAAGCCACTTCCTAAGGCTTATTGGGCACCTTTGCACATGGAGGAGGACAATCTAGCTACAGGCAGCCTCACCATACATTATAGAAGACAGATTAGCTACTTGTTCAAGGGCTTGGAAGATATCGAAATAGGACTAAGCATACCAGTGAGACCTCTACAGAACCACAGTCCGAGTCAAAACCCACCCTTCCATTGTGGAAGCGCTTATCTCCATAGTCATCTGTATCGCTGTCCTCAGGACAGCGATACAGATGGCTGTGCAGGTGCAGCAGGGCAGGAGAGGGAGAGGTGTGTCCCTTCCCCTTCCTCTGATAGGCTGCTGGCACTAGGCCGGCAGCCTATTAGATGCCGCCTGAGCCCTGAGCCGTACACAGGCCGGAAGAGGCCTGCATCGCTGCCAAGGAGGTAAGTATAAGTTTTTGTTTTTTTTTGTGTACAATACTGGTGGCTACTGGCACATGATATAGGGGGGGGGGGCCTCTGGCTACTGGCACATGATATAGGGGGGGGGGCCTCTGGCTACTGGCACATGATATAGGGGGGGGGCCTCTGGCTACTGGCACATGATATAGGGGGGGGGCCTCTGGCTACTGGCACATGATATAGGGGGGGGGGCCTCTGGCTACTGGCACATGATATAGGGGGGGGGGGCCTCTGGCTACTGGCACATGATATAGGGGGGGGGCCTCTGGCTACTGGCACATGATATAGGGGGGGGGCCTCTGGCTACTGGCACATGATATAGGGGGGGGGCCTCTGGCTACTGGCACATGATATAGGGGGGGGGGCCTCTGGCTACTGGCACATGATATAGGGGGGGGGCCTCTGGCTACTGGCACATGATATAGGGGGGGGGGCCTCTGGCTACTGGCACATGATATAGGGGGGGGGGCCTCTGGCTACTGGCACATGATATAGGGGGGGGGGCCTCTGGCTACTGGCACATGATATAGGGGGGGGGCCTCTGGCTACTGGCCATGATATAGGGGGGGGGCCTCTGGCTACTGGCACATGATATAGGGGGGGGGGGCCTCTGGCTACTGGCACATGATATAGGGGGGGGGGCCCTGGCTACTGGCACATGATATAGGGGGGGGGGGCCCTGGCTACTGGCACATGATATAGGGGGGGGGCCCTGGCTACTGGCACATGATATAGGGGGGGGGGGCCCTGGCTACTGGCACATGATATAGGGGGGGGGGCCCCTGGCTACTGGCACATGATATAGGGGGGGGGGCCCTGGCTACTGGCACATGATATAGGGGGGGGGCCCTGGCTACTGGCACATGATATAGGGGGGGGGGCCCTGGCTACTGGCACATGATATAGGGGGGGGGGCCCCTGGCTACTGGCACATGATAGGGGGGGCCCCTGGCTACTGGCACATGATAGGGGGGGCCCCTGGCTACTGGCACATGATAGGGGGGGCCCCTGGCTACTGGCACATGATAGGGGGGCCCCTGGCTACTGGCACATGATAGGGGGGGCCCCTGGCTACTGGCACATGATAGGGGGGGCCCCTGGCTACTGGCACATGATAGGGGGGGCCCCTGGCTACTGGCACATGATAGGGGGGGCCCTGGCTACTGGCACATGATAGGGGGGGCCCCTGGCTACTGGCACATGATAGGGGGGGCCCCTGGCTACTGGCACATGATAGGGGGGGCCCCTGGCTACTGGCACATGATAGGGGGGGCCCCTGGCTACTGGCACATGATAGGGGGGGCCCCTGGCTACTGGCACATGATAGGGGGGGCCCCTGGCTACTGGCACATGATAGGGGGGGCCCCTGGCTACTGGCACATGATAGGGGGGGCCCCTGGCTACTGGCACATGATAGGGGGGGCCCCTGGCTACTGGCACATGATAGGGGGGGCCCCTGGCTACTGGCACATGATAGGGGGGCCCCTGGCTACTGGCACATGATAGGGGGGCCCCTGGCTACTGGCACATGATAGGGGGGGCCCCTGGCTACTGGCACATGATAGGGGGGGCCCCTGGCTACTGGCACATGATAGGGGGGGCCCCTGGCTACTGGCACATGATAGGGGGGGCCCCTGGCTACTGGCACATGATAGGGGGGGCCCCTGGCTACTGGCACATGATAGGGGGGGCCCCTGGCTACTGGCACATGATAGGGGGGGCCCCTGGCTACTGGCACATGATAGGGGGGGCCCCTGGCTACTGGCACATGATAGGGGGGGCCCCTGGCTACTGGCACATGATAGGGGGGGCCCCTGGCTACTGGCACATGATAGGGGGGGCCCCTGGCTACTGGCACATGATAGGGGGGGCCCCTGGCTACTGGCACATGATAGGGGGGGCCCCTGGCTACTGGCACATGATAGGGGGGGCCCCTGGCTACTGGCACATGATAGGGGGGCCCCTGGCTACTGGCACATGATAGGGGGGGCCCCTGGCTACTGGCACATGATAGGGGGGGCCCCTGGCTACTGGCACATGATAGGGGGGGCCCCTGGCTACTGGCACATGATAGGGGGGGCCCCTGGCTACTGGCACATGATAGGGGGGGCCCCTGGCTACTGGCACATGATAGGGGGGGCCCCTGGCTACTGGCACATGATAGGGGGGGCCCCTGGCTACTGGCACATGATAGGGGGGGCCCCTGGCTACTGGCACATGATAGGGGGGGCCCCTGGCTACTGGCACATGATAGGGGGGGCCCCTGGCTACTGGCACATGATAGGGGGGCCCCTGGCTACTGGCACATGATAGGGGGGCCCCTGGCTACTGGCACATGATAGGGGGGGCCCCTGGCTACTGGCACATGATAGGGGGGGCCCCTGGCTACTGGCACATGATAGGGGGGGCCCCTGGCTACTGGCACATGATAGGGGGGGCCCCTGGCTACTGGCACATGATAGGGGGGGCCCCTGGCTACTGGCACATGATAGGGGGGGCCCCTGGCTACTGGCACATGATAGGGGGGGCCCCTGGCTACTGGCACATGATAGGGGGGGCCCCTGGCTACTGGCACATGATAGGGGGGGCCCCTGGCTACTGGCACATGATAGGGGGGGCCCCTGGCTACTGGCACATGATAGGGGGGGCCCCTGGCTACTGGCACATGATAGGGGGGGCCCCTGGCTACTGGCACATGATAGGGGGGGCCCCTGGCTACTGGCACATGATAGGGGGGGCCCCTGGCTACTGGCACATGATAGGGGGGGCCCCTGGCTACTGGCACATGATAGGGGGGGCCCCTGGCTACTGGCACATGATAGGGGGGGCCCCTGGCTACTGGCACATGATAGGGGGGGCCCCTGGCTACTGGCACATGATAGGGGGGGCCCCTGGCTACTGGCACATGATAGGGGGGGCCCCTGGCTACTGGCACATGATAGGGGGGGCCCCTGGCTACTGGCACATGATAGGGGGGGCCCCTGGCTACTGGCACATGATAGGGGGGGGCCCCTGGCTACTGGCACATGATAGGGGGGGCCCCTGGCTACTGGCACATGATAGGGGGGGCCCTGGCTACTGGCACATGATAGGGGGGCCCTGGCTACTGGCACATGATAGGGGGGGCCTCTGGCTACTGGCACATGATAGGGGGGGCCTCTGGCTACTGGCACATGATAGGGGGGGCCTCTGGCTACTGGCACATGATAGGGGGGGGCCTCTGGCTACTGGCACATGATAGGGGGGGGCCTCTGGCTACTGGCACATGATAGGGGGGGGCCTCTGGCTACTGGCACATGATAGGGGGGGCCTCTGGCTACTGGCACATGATAGGGGGGGCCTCTGGCTACTGGCACATGATAGGGGGGGCCTCTGGCTACTGGCACATGATAGGGGGGGCCTCTGGCTACTGGCACATGATAGGGGGGGCCTCTGGCTACTGGCACATGATAGGGGGGGCCTCTGGCTACTGGCACATGATAGGGGGGGCCTCTGGCTACTGGCACATGATAGGGGGGGCCTCTGGCTACTGGCACATGATAGGGGGGGCCTCTGGCTACTGGCACATGATAGGGGGGGCCTCTGGCTACTGGCACATGATAGGGGGGGCCTCTGGCTACTGGCACATGATAGGGGGGCCTCTGGCTACTGGCACATGATAGGGGGGCCTCTGGCTACTGGCACATGATAGGGGGGGCCTCTGGCTACTGGCACATGATAGGGGGGGCCTCTGGCTACTGGCACATGATATGGGGGGGCCTCTGGCTACTGGCACATGATAGGGGGGGCCTCTGGCTACTGGCACATGATAGGGGGGCCTCTGGCTACTGGCACATGATAGGGGGGGCCTCTGGCTACTGGCACATGATAGGGGGGGCCTCTGGCTACTGGCACATGATAGGGGGGGCCTCTGGCTACTGGCACATGATAGGGGGGGCCTCTGGCTACTGGCACATGATAGGGCACACTTTACTGGCACATTATTGGGGGACATCTATGGGGCACTTATTACTGGCACTTCTTACTGGAACATTATTGGTGGGCACTATAGGGGCATCTACTGAGGCCACAAAGAACGGTTATTTTATATGGGGGCTCTGTATAGTGGCATTTTATACTGGGACACATTATGGTGGGTACTATGGGGAAGGGGGGAGAGGAGTACTATGGGGTCATCTATGGGGGCACTGAGAAGGGGTATTTTATACTTACTAATTATGGGGGACACTGAGGGCATCTACTGGGGCACTATATATGGGGCATTTTATACTGGTGCATTATGGGGGGCACTAGGAGGGAGGGGGGAGAGGAGAACTATGGGGGCATTTACTGGGGTCACTATATAGGGGTAATTTATACTGGCACATTATGGGGGCACTATGGGGACATTAACTCAACTGGGGGCATTACAAGGGGGTATTTTTTGAACTGTCACATTATAAGGAGAATTATTACTACTGGGGGGGGGGGCATTATGGCGGGCTTTATTACTTCCTCATGGTATGAGCCCCCTAGTAGCAGCACCAGCCTCTCTCTGCTCTGCTATCCCTCTGCCCCTTCTCCAAATCCTTATTATGAAATCTTTTTCATTAGGATAAAACACAACATCAGCTCCACCGAGCCCCCGGCCAAAGTGTTGAAGTGGTGTCCGAGATCCCCAAGGGCCAAGCCAAGTAACTAAGTTTTCATTTGAAATGTGTTTATGTTATGCACATATAGCATACACTGTGCCCCACAATATACAGTATACTGCTACACTGTGCCACACAATATACAGTTTCTTCTGTAAAAGTCATCAAGTGTCATGGGGGGGGGCCTTATTGTTTTTTTTGTCCCAGGGCCCCATTTCACCTAGAACCGGCCCTGACGGCAATGTGCCAAGCATTGCGATGCTAGAGTCAAAATGGTGTTCGGCCAAGCATGCTCACCCAATACTAGTGGCAACTCCAGGTTGAGTATTATTTAGGTGCACCTGTGTAGCCTGCGTCACATGACTCAGTGATAGGTGGGATTTATAGCCTCCTCCCTCCTTCCATTGTATGTGTGATTGCACGCTGGAGCTAACCTAGGACCATATCCTCCTCCCTCCTCCCATTGTATGTGTGATTTCACGCTGGAAGTAACTGGGAGTAGTTCGCTGTGTGTCAGACCTTAGGCACCTGTAATTGCCTATACGGCCCCTGTAATTGCCCATACAGCGCAGGTAGGTAAGCGTTAGGTCCCGTGCCCCTATGAGAGACCTTGACGAGGTGTGCGGGCTCAGGCACGTTCTTTAGTTCAGCCGTACGGTTTAGACATATATTGTCAATTGCATTTACCATTGTAGTGCACCAATGTTTGTAATGTTTTGCTTTATATAATCAATCACATCTGCACATTTAGTTATTCTGTGTAGAATGTTCTTTTGGTACATGTGGTCCATTGCAGGCATTCTCCATTGTATGCATTTTTGCTGGGGATTGCTCTTAGCAACGGATCACATGTGCAGGATTTGCTCCCCCAGCTAGAAATGCGCAACAGCATTTGCGGTCCTGAGCATTTCTCTGCCTCTCAAGACAACTTTACTACATCAAAATGTATGGAGATCCGACTCTAGACTGCACCATCGATAAGTTGTTTACCAGGCAAAGTGCCGTATATTCTTTAGTGGCTGTGCGTGGTACTACACATAGCACTGTGCTGTTTGCTTGAATGGGTCAGAGCTGTAGTATCAAGGCACTGTGCCTGGTAAGCAATGAAGAAGCTGCAGCACTCAGCCGAGTTCCTCAGGCTGTTGTGCTTTTTCATACGTATACAATATTATCTAATGACATTATAATCAAAATGAATGCTCATCTCATTGCCTTTAAGAATAAAATCAGCCTGGACCAAAGTTCTATTATGTGGCTGAGGAAGCCAAGATGAGTTCATGGCAAGTTCAGTTTATAAAAAAATAATTATGAACATAAACGGACATTGTATTTAAAAGTTATTACTAAAGATATGGGATTATCTGTAAGAAGTGAACCAACTTCCTAAGACATGTCTGTCTGAAGGGAACAAGGTTATTTGGTGGATAAGCAATGACTTGATAAGGACTTATACCCTTGAGGCACACCTGCTGTATGAGGTTAAATTTATATATTCATAATTATATTATATATATCTCTGTATGGTATATTTAGTTTACAACATATGTTAATCAATAATTCATATGTGTTATCTATGTGTAACAATGTATCGATTTATATATATGTTATACCATGTATTTATCATTTAGAAGGTATAGTAGAAGGTACAGAAACATTGAAGTAAGTTTATGTTAAATCAAAGCAGTTATATAAAATTTTCATCAAGTCAACCTATATTTCAAAAAGATAGGAGAAGACAGCCAACTCCAACAAGTCCAGGATATAGGTAATTAAAAGTGTCAGGAAAAGACCTTCCTCAATGATGTATGTTAAAAGGTCAAGGAGGTCATGTTGAACGTATTATTAGATATTTAATTTTAATGCTTAAAAGTTGTAATGTTCATCTGCAATACCGCAGTGCCATCTGGAGGCAGATGGACAATATTATATTATTTCATTATTTGTTCTATACCATATTAGGAGTGAATATGACATCATGATGTTGTTAGCATGCGAATACACCCACCTTACCTGATTGGGAATCCCTAATCTAAAGAGGATGATTCTTAGATAAGGGGGGAATAATTACTCGTGTGTGGAGTAGCAAGGGAAAGCCATAGAGATCCAAAGATCCATATTGATCCATATTAAGCCATAGATCCATCCATCCATCCATCCAATCAAAAAGAAAAAAACTTTACCAGAAGAAACTTGGATTATTATTTTTTTGGATTACTAGGAAAGTTCTTCAGAACTGGTCCCATCTGAACTCTGTCTACCTTTGACCCGGTAACGTATATTTTGTTTACTACTCATGATATTAATAAGCCAAGAGTTCCCATACTGTGGGAATATATAGTGTAAGGCGCCTCTATAATGCTGATTATTCTCTTAGCAAAGATGCATATTGTTAATGGAAGATCTGACATTATTTGAAAAGAGGACTAAACCCTTGGAAAGTTATTTTCCTATTAGTCCGATTGCCGAGCTGAATATTTTATCATATTAATATCATATATTTTTCATTGGTCATAGGAAAACAGAGTCAAAGGATAACAGATATTTTCCTGTATAATCTGTGTTTTATTGTTATAACCTGTTTGATAAACAGAAGATCCTAAGTTTCTCTTGGTATATGAGTCTGTTTGTTAAAAGTATGTGACACTGGTTGTCATAAATCACTAAATCATACTGTGCTGATCAGATAGGGGTGTGTTTACACCACCTTGTGGTACATTTTGGGTGTTATTTTGTAACTTAATTTGTTTTGCAATTGTATTGTTTTTATATTCTTAGTTGTTATAATAAACTATTATATATTTTTGCATATACAATTGTCCCTTTGTTTCACTGCTTGCACAAATCAAATTAAGATACTTGATAAAAATAACTTAGAGGCGTTTTTTATGTCCGCCTGAAGGATAATATAATTTTTATGTTATTTTTTTTATTATCCTCTCTTTTATATGAAGATTATTTTTATATAGAAGATATATGACAAGGCCCTTCAAATAGATGATCATGGCTGTGATATTGATGGTCTATACTAAGGACAGGTTTCCAATATTAAAGGATTGACCACTTTGTATAGGGTAAAGCTTTATTATAGAATTCACTGCAAAAAATGCACTAAAATGATACGCAACTGACAATACTAGCTAATTCCTCAGGCCGATGATAGCTGAGAACTTTGCCAATATCTTCCAGTCAGGAACATATCGGAGCCCCTCATGCACCATGTCACGGTGTCTCAGCATGCATGGGGTCCTACCAATCAACTGCCTGTGGTGTGTGAACAGGGTCTGAACCAACTCACAGCCAAACTCTCACCTGCCTCCACAGTGGTATCACCAATGCACTGTGAGGTAGGATAAAGCTGTGAGCCGCACCCGCAACAGACCATGTGACACAGAAGCTACCAGGTGCAAAAGAATATTACCAACAAAATAAAGTGGCACATTCCATACACATAAAGACAAAAACTCACTGAAAAAAAGTGGCCTAAACGGGTGAAAATGCTCCAAACACAGACACTGTAGCGTGTCTATAACCGAGGGAGCAATTTCTCTGCATGCGGTCCGCAGACAACGGCAATCCCCAGCCAAAACTGCGTACAATGGAGGATGCCGGGGCGGACCGCATGCACCACAAGAACATCTTGCACAAAATTATACATTGTGCAGATTAAAAAATATACATATACAATTCATGGCAAAAAATGCATGAGGGGCTCTGATATGTTCCTGACTGGAAGATATTGGCAAAGTTCTCAGCTTTTAACCCCTTCCCGACCTATGATGTACTACTACGTCATAGGAACCACTGCGTTCCCACAATTTGACGTAATAGTACGTCATAGTGATCGCGCGTGCACTGATCAGTGCAGGGGCCCAGCAGTCCGTGATAGCCGGGCCCCCGCTGTATCCGCCGGCATCGCTGTAAAAGCCGATGCCGGCGTATTAACCCCTTCTATGCCGCGGTCCGCGCTGACCGCGACATAGAAGAGGTTTGTGTCGGGTGAGCGATCGCATCGAGTTCCCGCGCTGCTGTGGCGGGGACCCGATGTGACACAAGGCAGCCCAGCCCATGCAGAGGCTGCCCAATGCCTTGCACGGCCTTCTATGGGAGCGGAGGGGATCCAGCCTACAGATGTATTGTAATGCATTGCAGAGGGGATCAGACCCCTAAAAGTGAACATTAGAAATAAAGTAAAGAAAAAAAAAGTAAAAAAAAAGTGTTTTCAATAAAATGAATAAAGTAAAAATAATAAAGTAAAAACTAAAAAAAATGCCCCATTTCCCTTATTTTATAATAAAAAAAAAAGAAGAAAAAAAACCACACATATTAGGTATCGCTGCGTCCGTAATGACCGGCTCTATAAATATATCAGATGATCTACCCTGTCCGATAAACACCATAAAAATAAAAAACGGTGTAAAAAAGCCATTTTTGTCACCTTACATCACAAAAAGTGCAACACCAAGCGATCAAAAAGGCGTATCTCCCACCAATCAGACCGTCACCTCATCCTGCAAAAAATGATACCCTACCTAAGAGAATCGGTCAAAAAATAAAAAAGCTATGGCTCTCAGACTATGGAGACATTAGAATATCATTATTTCGGTTTCAAAAATGCTATTGTATAAAACTTAAATAAATAAGAAAAAGTAGACATATTGGGTATTGCCACATGTGCAACAATCTGCTCTATAAAAAAGTCACATGACCTAATCACACAGGTAAACGCTGTAAAAATAAAAAAGTAAAACGGTGCCAAAACATCAATTTTTTGGTTACCTTGCCTCACAAAAAACATAATATAGAGCAATTAAAAATCATATGTACCCCAAAATAGTACCAACAAAACTGGCACCTTATCCCGTAGTTTCCAAAATGTGGTCACTTTTTTGAGTTTCTATTGTAGGGGTGCATCAGGGGGGCTTCAAATGGGACATGGCATCTAAAAACCAGTTCAGCTAAATTTGCCTTCCAAAAACCATATGGAATTCCTTTCCTTCTGCGCCCTGCCGTGTGCCCATACAGCAGTTTATGATCACAGGTGGGGTGTTTCTGTTATCAGCAGAATCAGGGTAATAAATATTGAGTTTTATTTGGCTGTTAACCCTTGCTTTGCTACTGGAAAAAATGGATTGAAATGTAAAATCTGCCAAAAAAGTGAAATTCTGAAATTTCATCACCATACTCCATTAATTCTTGTGGAACACCTAAAGGATTAACAAAGTTTGTAAAATCAGTTTTGTATATCTTGAGGGGTGTAGTTTCTAAAATGGGGTAATTTTGGGGTGGTTTCTATCATGTAAGCCTCACAAAGCGACTTCAGACCTGAACTAGTCCTTAAAAAGTGGGTTTTGGAAATATTCCGAAAAATTTCAACATTTGCTTTCAAACTTCTAAGCCTTCTAACGTCAGCCCCCCCCCCCCAAAAAAAAATGTCATTTTCAAAATGATCCAAACATGAAGTAGACATATGGGGAATGTAAAGTAATTACTATTTTTAGATGTATTACTATCTATTATAAGAGTAGAGAAATAGAAATTTGCTAATTTGATAATTTTTCAAAATTTGGATTTTTTTTTTTTTTTACTCGTCACATATGAAGTACAATATGTGCCGAGAAAACAATCTCAGAATGGCCTGTATAAGTAAAAGCATTTTAAAGTTATCGCCACATAAAGTGACATGTCAGAATTGCAAAAAATGCCCTGGGCAGGAAGGTGAAAACAGGCCTGGGGTTAAAGGGGTTAACATCGGCCTGAGGAATTAGCTAGTATTGTTAGTTGCATATCATTTTGGTGCATTTTTTGCAGTGAATTGTGTAGGTATATTTTTTTTATCTGCACAATCTATCATTTTGTGCAAGATGTTCTTGTGGTGCATGCGGTCCGCCCCGACATCCTCCATTGTACGCATTTTTTGCTGGGGATTGCCGTTGTCTGTGGACCGCAAGCGGAGGAATTGCTCCCCCGGTTATAGACACGCTACAGTGTCTGGGTTTGGAGCATTTTCACCCATTTAGGCCACTTTTTTCAGTGAGTTTTTAAAGCTTTATTACAGCCTCTTCTAGCTTTACTGATAGAGTGCCATATTCACTTTTCTTGGAAAATTAGGTACATTAGGGCCCCATAGAAAGCACCATATTATGGTTCTACTCACTCTAAGGTGAGGAGCCAAAATCAGGCCATGAGCATGAAGTTTTAGAAATAGCAGGAACTCAAAGCAGATAACCGAATAGCAGATTGTAATACATCAATAGAAAAGATATTAGATCTTCTATATCAGTATTTTCACGCAAACACCATAAGGACTTTTGATGTGCGGTGTGTGCATTCATCTGTCCACACGTCGCTAGTGCATTCACATTAACCATGCATCACTCAGCGTCCTTTCAATTATTTCTCATCAAGGCCCGGTGATAATTCACAGGTGTATGCTAGTAATGAACTTACTTTCCGTAGCCCATGGATTACTTAATGAAAACGGCGCTGGGATGGTTCGTATGAAAGATCAGCCGGGAAGATGAAGGGCTTTAATCTTTTCTGCTTCCTGACACAAGATCAGAGTTTACCCGCTGCTTGATTCTATTCCACAGTCACTTTAATGTAAGAGTCACAGTGGGGTAGATGTCGTGGCAGGGGGCTGCTCTGTCAGGTAGGTCACCAGACCTTAATCCCGAGCCCTGGACAGAAGGAACATGTGTACGACTAATGCAGTATTCCTGCCCCTAGTCAACTGAGAAGTACAGATGGTTCTTAGTTGGGTCTCATTCAGATGGCCATGATGTGGGTTCATTTTTAGAGCCGCAAATCCTAGCCCGTCCGAAGGTCTAATGACCCTAACTAACAGCATCATAGAGACGTATGTGGTTATACGTTTAGATCATTAGACCCATGGTCAGGTTGGGGTTTTATTCATGTAATATGGATGCCAAAATGCGTCCACATTCCGGCTGTCTGAATAAGGTTTAATCTATACAGCAAAGCTTTAGTTGACATGCTAGAGGGTGCAGGGGTAGCAGGAACCTGAGGGAGCCCAAAGACCCTTGTGCCACATAAGAATAGGTGAACTCATTGCACCCGCACTGAATCCGGACCCGTTCACTTCAATGGGGCTGTTCAGATGAGCGGTGATTTTCACGCATCACATGTGCATTGCTTGAAAATCGCAGCATGCTCTATATTGTGCATTTTTAAAGCATAGAAGTGAATGGGGCTGCGTGAAAATCGCAAGCATTCGCAAGCAAGTGCGGATGCGGTGCGATTTTCACGCATGGTTGCTAGGAGACAATCGGGATGGGGACCCGATCTTTATTATTTTCCCTTATAACTTGGTCTTTATACAGAATGCTTAGTAAAATGTTCATTGAAGGGTTAAAAATAATAAACAAATTTAACTCACAAATTTAACTCACCCCATCCACTTGATCGCGTAGCGGATCTCCTCTTCTTTCTACTTTCTTCAGAACCTGGCTAAAGGACCTTTGATTACGTCACTGTGCTCATCACATGGTCCATCACCATGGTGCCAACAGGGTAAAAATGTTAGTAAATGACCCCCGATATCGGGCAACCACATTGTTATAGGAGATCACAGACTAATTTTGCACGACTAATTTTTTGTACCTTTTGTACAACATGGAGTCTAGTGAGGACGGACGGGACGGAGTTTCAGGGAGGACAACATGAGAGGTGTTGGTAAAAGGAAAGAGTTAGGGATGGTTAGTGCAGGGGATGGGGGGGGGGGGGGATTGGCCTTAGGGTTTAAATAGGAGAAAGTGGGGGGAGCGGGCGCAATTTTGTGAAGAGCAGGAGGAACGGAACTCCCTACCGCCATATGTATTTATAGAGGTGTTGGGAAGAATGTATAAAATTTTTTAAAATATAATCAAAGGGAAAGGCAGAAAAGGGGGATTGCTTTTAAGGAGTGTTTCTAGCTGGGGGGATAGATGGTTCGGTGGGCAGGGTGTGTGATGTTTGGCAATTGTCACGGCAGTTGTGGCGGTGGGAGGTCCTAGAAGCTGGTGGTACAGGATGGTATGGGTGAATGGGAGGGCCTCAATGGGGGCTGGACTCTCATAGTTGGAGCACCTGGTTGGTTCAGAGAGGCGTCCATCAGTTGGTGTCTCCGAGCTGGTGTTACATGGCTGGAGGCAAGATGGAATCGCCATGGTGGTTGTTTATGGAGGTTAAATTGTGGGGCTTCTACGACCTCCCTCGTAAGGTTTAATGTTAATATTAATGTTATTTATGTTATAAACTTTAATTTATTAATAAAACGGCTGCTGTGGACGATTTAATCTGAACAGTGGCTGTGTGTGTTTCTTTGGGGGAAGGTGGCACTGTGGTGAAATTAGAGGGGGTTGGAGAATAACCAATAACCTACTCAAGGCTTATACTGTACATACAATTACATTCTCAAACTTTTTTTTAAATACATGTACAGGTCTATGGAAAACATAAAAATGTTAAAAAAAAAAAAAACTGCCAGTTTTTCAATGGAGACAGTAAATATAGAAGGCCTCTTTCACACGAGCATTACAGATTCTCTCGGGATGCATTTAGTGTAACTTCAGTCAGTTTTGTCTGCGATTACGTTTTGATGTGCATGAAAAAAAAAATGAAGAATTAGGCCTCTTGCACACAACCATATGTATTTTGCGGTCCCCAAAAAAACGGACCCGCAAAAAATATGGATGATATCCGTGTGCATTCCGTATTTTGCGGAACGGAACAGTTGGCCCCTAATAGAACGGTACTATCCTTGTCCATAATTCGGTAAATAATAGGACATATTCTATTATTTTTTGGAATGGAAATACGGAAACGGAATGCACACGGAGTACCTTCCTTTTTTTTGCGGACCCATTGAAATGAATGGTTTTGTATACGGTCCACAAAAAAAAAAAAAAAAAAAAAAACACGGAACAGAAACGGAATGAAAATACAACATCTTCTAGCAACCATCAGTGAAAAACGCAATGCATTAGGAGGCATTTTTCACTGAAGCCACATTCACTATGAGGCCAGGGCTATTCAAAAAACTCAGAATATAGAACACGCTGAGATTCTCAGGCAACGCAGAAATTATGTGTGAAAAACAACGCTCATGTGTAGTGATGATCGAGCATGCTCGGCCGAACACCAGTTTGGCTCGAGCATCTCGATGCTCGGCACATGGCACAGTCACCACCCCGCACGTTTCTTGGCTGCTATGCAGCCAATAAACGTGCAAGTAAGTACTGCCCTCACTGTAATGCCGTAGCCATGTTGGCTGCTGGCATTACAGTGATTGGCTGGCCGGAACGCGTCACCGGGTGCTATATAGCACCCGATGACACATGTTTGGCTCATTCTTAGTCAGGGAAAGCTGTGCTGTAGAAGGGAAAGACAGTGTAGGGAGTAGAATATCTTTACCACCAAAACTTTTCGGAGACCCAAAAGTCCTTTTAAGGACTATTGTGTGTGGCAGCAGCAATCTATATTTTTAGCGCAACCTGCGCTAAATTGCTAAAACTTTACAGACCCAAAAGTTCTTCTAAGGACTATTGTGTGTGGCAGCAATATCTTGTTTTAGCGCATCCTGCACTAAATAGCGTACAAATATTTAGGCCGCTGCAGACAGCAACATTAGGGTGTAGCGGTCAGAGGAGGGAGAGACCGCAAAGCAGGATTCAAGTACAGTACAGCGGACAAGGCGGCTTTATTAAGGAGCAAAATAAAACTGCCGGAAAAACCTGAGTAACAATACAGTACCACCGCACCAGCGGCACAATAGGTCAAAGGCAGGAATGGTATTAACAGGTGAACATAAAACAACAACAGTGGTAATGAGATTTTGCATAGACACAGAATAAGCTAAACAGCAAACAGTCAGCTTGCAAGCTACTCTCACTACCATTCTCCTATCTAGCCCTTCTACCCAGGGGACGCTCCTACAGCGCACTGACCAAGTCCCTGACTCTATAACCTATCACAGGAAAGCACCGGTGCCACTCACAGTTCTGCAGATTCTCTTGGATCCAATAAGATGCAGTCTGGCTCCAGGTCCAGTCACTTGCTTGTCGGTCTTTCTCTCTCTGGTCACAACAGATGCAGCTCTCCACCTCTGGCAGGAAGGATCCGGCTGGTCTCTATACACGGTCCCAGTCCTCTGTGTGCAGCTCCCCAGCTGTCAGGAAAATCTCAGCTAATATAGCCTCCTGCTGCTACAGTCTTTTTCTGTTATCTCTCCCTGTTATCTCAGCCAGGTCCCAGCAACTTCTGGAACAGCCCAGGAAAAACTTCTTAACTCTTTCTCAGCCTCTGGCCAGCACAACTCAGGTTCCTGTTTAGTCACAGTGGCCTCTGGTGGCCGGAGGGAAACATGACAGTCTGCATAGATATAAGTGCTGGAAATGCTGCTGGTAGATTCAGGGCTGCCTAAGGGCTCTTTCACACTTGCGTTGTTCTGTCCTGACATAGAGTTCCGTCGTCGGTGCGCTATGCCGGAAGAATCCTGATCAGGATTATCCCCATGCATTCTGAATGGAGAGAAATCCGTTCAGGATGCATCAGGATTAGTGATGAGCGAACTTGTGTTTTAAGTTCGGCGTCTAAAGTTCGAGTTCAGGTTATCGAAGTATCCCGTTATGGATTCTAAGGCTGGGTTCACACCTGAGCGTTTTACAGCGCGTACGATCGCGCTGTAAAACGCCCGACGCCCCAAGAAGTACATGAGCTTCTTTGGGGCGTCTTGTCGCGCGTTCCCGCTGAAGTCCATGTACGGGAACGCGCGACAAGACGTTCCGTTATGGTCCATAGTAGCGAAATCCATAACGGGATACTTCGATAACCCGAACACAAGTTCGCTCATCACTAATCAGGATGTCTTCAGTTCCGGACCGGAACGTTTTTTGGCCGGAGAAAATACCGCAGCGTGCAGCGCTTTTTGCTCCGGCCAAAAATCCTGAACACTTGCCGCAAGGCCGGATCCGGAATTAATGCCCATTGAAAGGCATTAATCCGGATCCGGCCTTAAGCTAAACGTCGTTTCGGCGCATTACCGGATCCGACGTTTAGCTTTTTCTGAATGGTTACCATGGCTGCCAGGACGCTAAAGTCCTGTTTGCCATGGTAAAGTGTAGTGGAGAGCAGTATACTTACCGTCCGTGCGGCTCCCGGGGCGCTTCAGAGTGACGTCAGGGTGCCCCATGCGCATGGATGACGTGATCGCATGGACACGTCATCCATGCGCATGGGGCGCTCCGATGTCATTCTGGAGAGCCCCGGGAGCCGCACGGACGGTAAGTATACTGCTCCCACGCTCCCAACTACTACTATGGCAACCAGGACTTTAATAGCGTCCTGGCTGCCATAGTAACACTGAACGCATTTTGAAGACTGATCCGTCTTCAAATGCTTTCAGTTCACTTGCGTTTTTCCGGATCCGGCGTGTAATTCCTGCAAATGGTGTACACGACGGATCCGGACAATGCAAGTGTGAAAGAGCCCTTACAAGGGCGCTACATCTCCTATATAACGTTTGTGCATCCTAAAAATATCTGTGAAATCCAGTGTACTTTTTCCATAGATGCTGCAGACAGTACATTAGCTGCGCCACATCTCCAGTGTAAACTGTGCGCATCCCCAAAAAAATCTGTGACATCCAGTGTACTTTTTCCGTAGAGCGTGTCCGCTGTGGACAGTGACATTAGCTGCGCCACATCTCCAGTGTAAAGTGTGCGCATCCAAAAAATATCTGTGACATACAGTGTACTTTTTCCGTAGAGCGTGTCCGCTGTGGACAGTGACATTAGCTGCGCCACATCTCCTGTGTAAAGTGTGTGCATCCAAAAAATATCTGTGTACTTTGTCAATAGACGGTGTCCGTTTCTGACAGTGACATTACCAGGGCCACATCTGCAGTGTAACGTGTGAGCTTCGAAAATTTATCTGTGACATTCAGTGTACTTTTTTGCGTAGACGCTTAGGACAGTGACATTACAGGTGGTATCTCTTCTGTATAACGTTTCCTCATCCCAAACACCTGTGACATTCTCTGTAAATTTTCATTAGCTGCTGGTGACAGCATTGACATTCCTGTGTGACGTTTCCACATCCCAAATACCTTTTTAAATTTGTTTGCGTATACACTTCCAAATCCTACGCTAATGTACGTGTGACAGACTTTCAATCATATCTAACATTTAAAGGGAGTCTTAAACCTAATCTGAGCATTTTAGACCACTCAGATCAGGTTATAGACTCTTTGACCCTCATTACAATCGTACCTTTCTTTTATGTGTCCCTCATCCAGATCATGAAAAAAACACTTTAAATGTATGCAAATTAGCTTCTGAAGGTGCACAGGGGCGGCAACGCAGCAGCAGCAGCACTTGAAATTGCCAGCTCACGGCTGTTATGCGACGTGAGCACGCGCTGGAACTCCACGTTTCACATGTTGGCCAGGCTTTGTGAGCAGCAGAGGGCAGCAGTGGAATACCAGCTGCAACATGGTCGTCGCCTTTCGAGTCAGCTTTCGCTCTTCACAAGCGATGAGTGGGCATGGATGTCTGACCTCTGTGAGGCTTTAAGAAACTTTGAGGAATCAACACAGATGGTGAGCGGCGATAACGCTATTATCAGCATAACCATCCCACTTCTGCTCACAATGAAGGCGGATGCTTTGCATGTGGAAAAGGTGGAAATTGTGGAAGACATTACACAGGGTGATAGTCATACCACCCTCAGTTCGTCTTCTCAGCGTGAATTGGACGATGAAGAGGAGGAGGAGCAGGAGACGGTTGCCTCCGCTACAGAGGTTAGTACCCATGGAAGTTTAATTCCACCTGTTCTCCGTGGGTGGGCAGTAGAGGAGGAAGAGGATGAGGAAATTGAGAGTGATCCTCCTGATGACGACGAAGTATGGTACTCTGGCACACATGGCTGACTGAATGTTAGGCTGCCTTTCCCACAACCCGCGCGTTATTCGCATTTTAGACAACACGGATTACTGGTTGTTCATCCTTCTCGACCCCCACTACAAAGAGAACTTCTCATCTCTCATTCCTCTGGTGGAGAGAACGAGCAAAACGGTGCAATACCAGAAGATCCTTGTTGAAAAATTGCTCCAAGAATTTCCATCTGACAACTCTGGCTGCAGAGTCCGTAGTTCCTTGGCCAACCGAGGAGGGGAGACAAGGGCAACACACAGCAGTTCCAACAGAGGCAGGGCAACACTCTTCAAAGCCTGGGACAGTTTCATGACACCCCGCCAGCACCCTCACCCTGATGTCCAGCCTAGTATCACAAGGAGGGAAACATTTTGGAAGATGGTGAAGGAGTACATAGCAGACCATGTCAGCATCCTCAATGATTCCTCAGTGCCTTACAACTACTGGGTGTCCAAGCTGGACACGTGGCACGAACTGGCGCTCTACGTCTTGGAGGTGTTTGCCCTGCCGCCAGCATTTTGTCTGAGCGGGTATTTAGTGCTGCTGGTGGCATTATAACAGATAAGCGCATCCGCCTGTCAACTGAAAATGCTGACAGGTTGACTCTTATAAAAATGAACAAGGCCTGGATTGCCCCTGACTTCTCGACTCCACCAGAGGACAGCTGATCAACATAAAGGCACTTTAAATGTGTTGTTTATAATTAGTGATGAGCGGCTGGGGTCATATTCGAATTCGCAATATTTCGCGAATATTTCACAGAATATTCGCGAATTCGAATATTCGCTAGGAGTAGTGCTGATTGCGAATTTTCGTAATGCAAATTTTTTTTATGTAATGAGAATCAATGAGATTGTGAAAACTCAGATCTTATGGTATATTCTAACCCTCAGGCGTTCCCATGGTGACGGGGACACTTGTTGGGGAGGAGTATGCCAAAGTGGAACAACTGTACAGATTTAAAAAAAAAAGACGAATATTCTAGAAAACGAATATATTAGTTTTTTAGAATATTCATAATATTCAAAAACAAGAATATATAGCAAATATAAAAAAAAAATGAATATAGAGCAATTTAGCCAATATAGTGCTATAATCTTCTTTGTCTAATAGTTGTAATTTTTTTCTCATCTGAAGTTCAGATTGGAAAAAAATTATACCACTATATTAGCTACATTGTTCTAAATTTTTTTTTTTCGAATATTCTATATATTGCTACATATTCTTGTTTTAGAATATTACGAATATTTGAAAGGACTAATATATAGCACTATATCGAATATATTCATTTTTTAGAATATTCGTCTTTTTTCCATCAGAAGTCATGATTCAGGGAGGAATCATGACTTCAGTTAGAGTTAGAATGTGTAACCTGACCCCCAAGCTTGGTTGCATTAGACGGACAGTGATGGTAAGGCCCGAATCTGAGAGGGGCACCCTAGAGAAAATATTCTCCCTGCTGGAGGGAGCACTGGGGGGGCGTGCTAAAGTAGTGCAGCTGCAGAGCCACTTCTTCAACCGACCACAGCAAGAGGGTGAAACCCTGATGCAGTACTCCAATGCCCTACAGGAGACACTCAATGAAATACAGTGGCGGGACCCAGAGGCCATGGGGGCCTTCCGGGAGGTGGACAGGCTACTAAGAGATCAGTTCATAGTGGGCATCTCCAACAAGTTCTTACAGGACAAGCTGCAAGGGATAACCTGGACGGCGGCCAACATGACATTCTACAGCGTCTACCTAGCCTCCGTATAGAGAGAGGAAGAGCACATGCCTGTGACAGTGAGAGTAGTGAGTAGCAACCATGCTACGGGATGTCAGTCTGCATCTGAAGACTGATTCATTAAAGGATGTGGTCCAGGTCCTGCAGACAGAATTGGAAGAACTCCGGCTGGAAGTGTTCCAGATGAAGGCAGGATCACCCCGGCCTCCGGAAATTACCAGGATAACTCAGGTGCGGGGGCACGTCAAAAGAGGCCCCCTTTGTTGGGATTGTCGACAGTACGGCCAAATAGCCAGAGACTGCCCGGAACAGATGAAGTCCGAGCCGACGTTAAACTTCCAACTGCTGCAGTAGCTTGGCGTACTGCGGCGGTACACCAAAAGCTAGGCCCTATGCATGAGGAACATGACCTGCATGCCAGCAGCGACGTTATGTAAGCCAAGTTGGAAGGCCAGAAGGTATGCTGCCTAGTTGATACAGGGTCAGAGTGCACCCTTATGCCCCTGGAGTTTTTCAAAGGGTACTTACGGCATATGATGGAGCGCAAAGACGGGAGCGTCAACAGGCTGATGGCTGACGATAACTGAGAGATGGCAGTCCGAGGGATAGTCTGGATGCGGGTCCGACTGTTTGGGCAAGACGTAGGCAAAAAGGGTGTCGTGCTGGTGGTCAATCCGTCCTGGAAAGGAATGGACGTGACCCTAGGTATGAATGTACTGAGGGACCTAGACCATCAGCTCTATGCCAAAGAAGGGCCAAAGTATTGGCAATGGGCCACCACACACCGGCCGACTCAGAAGGTTTTACAACAGATGGTGAGGAGCTGTAGTCTGCAAAAGAGTAACATGTCCGTTCGGCCCATTGGAGACGTGAAGGTGCCGCGGAGGACCCCGGTAAAGATCCTACCTCGACAAGAACGAAAATTGATGCTGCCGGTAGGGGCTGGACGACGACTGAATGGACTGGAGGTCCTAAATAAGCCCGCTTATTAAGAGGAAACACAGATTTGCCCACTGGTAGCCCGGGGCCTCGCCATTGTGAAGGACAGGTGTGTGCCTGTACGCTGCCTCAATGTTGAAGACTGTGAGCTGACCATTCCCGGAATCACCTTGCTGGCCAAAGTCTATGTGTCCGAAGGGGATGTCTCTCGACAACTGAGTTTTTACGCTACAGCCTGATAGATCAGCCTGGACCTATGCTGTAGAGCAGGCATGTCCAAACTGCGGCCCTCCAGCTGTTCCAAAACTACAACTCCCAGCATGCCTGGATAGCTTACAGCTATTAGGGCATGCTGGGAGTTGTAGTTTTGCAACAGCTGGAAGGCCACAGTTTGGACATGCCTGCTGTAGAGGTTCATCAAAGGGAGACCCCGACAGTGGAGTGGAATGGTCAAGTGATCATGGCCAGGATGGGGGTGGACTGCAAGACTCTGACTCCCAGACAACAGAAGTTGCTGGAAGACACCCTCTGGGAATTTCAAGAGGCATTCTCACGACAGGATGAGGACTTCAGGTGTGCTTCCGCCATTGAACACGAAATCCCTATGGCACCGATCAGGGCAAATCCCACCTAAAATGTACCAGGAGGTGAAGGATATGGTGGCCAGCATGTTGGAAAACTGGGTGATTCAAGAGAGTCAAAGTCCTTGGGCTGCTCCAGTAGTCTTGGTGCGGAAGAAAGAGGTGAGTCTCCGGTTCTGCGTGGATTATCGGAAGCTGAATGCTCAGACCGTCCGGGATGCTTAACCACTTCCGCGGATTGAGGAGTCGTTGTCAGCCCTGAGCCACACAAAGTTCTTCTAGACTCTTGACCTGGCCAGTGGATATTGGCAAGTACCGAGGGCCAAGAAGGACAAAGCGAAGACGGCTTTCATTCTACCTATTGGACTCTACAAGTTCAACCGGATGTCATTCGGCCTGTCCAATGCCCCGGGAACATTCCAGCGGCTGATGGAACACTGCCTGCAGGATCTCAACTTCGAGTCATTATTGATATACCTGGACGACATAGTAGTGTTTGGGGCCTCCTTTGAAGATCACCTCCAGAAGCTGCCATAGGTCCTAGGACGGCTACGAGACCATGGGCTTAAGATCAAGCCCAAGAAGTGCCAATTGTTTCAGCAGCAGATCGAGTATTTGGGACATGTAGTAACCCAGGAGGGGGTAAAGCCGGCCCACAGCAAGATGGAGGCCGTCCAGAAGTGTCCCCAACCGCGTACACTGAGAGAGGTGCGGGCACTCGTGGGACTGTCCGGCTACTACCGGAGGTTCATACCCAAATTTGGTGGGCCAGTTAAACAAATTATTAACTGCGGAGGCCCAAAGAATCGCCCCATCGAGTGCGGACCCAGACAACAAGAGGCCTTTGAAGCAGTGAAGGAGGCGCTGATCAGTGCCCCGATTCTAGCTTATGCGCGGTTTGACACCCCGTTCCTGTTGTACACTGATGGAAGTCTACATGATCTGGGGGCCGTGTTATGCCAAGTCCAGGATGGACGTGAGAGAGTCATTGCCTATGGCAGCCGGTCTCTGAGGCAATCAGAACGCAAACCTGACAACTACAGCTCCTTTAAATTAAAACTACTGACACTGATGTGGGCCATGACCGAAATGTTTGCAGAGTACCTGACAGTTGCAGAGGTGACCGTGATGACGGACAACAACCCGTTAACACATCTGGAGAATGCCAAACTCAGTGCGCTTGAGCAGAGGTGGTTGGCTCGCCTTTCTAAGTACCAATACTGCATCAAGTTTTGGTCAGGTAGGGAGAACAGCAACGCCGACGCACTCTACCGAATCCCTGTAGAGTTGTCGGCTCAGAGTACCGACGAGGAGCTGGAGGACACTGAAACGCCTGACCTTGGTCGATTACCCGTGTTCCATGACGTGGCACATTCAAGTGGGGTGGCGTCCGGGATGTCCCTGGTGCTGGGAAAGACATTGGCCGCTTGGGAGAGAACCCAGAATGGCTGCCCGGACTTGTGTAAAGTGAAGGAATGGGTTTGGGCTAGGATCTGGCCACGGCCAGAAGAGTGAGGCTGACCCCAGAGGTCCAAAAGTTGTTGAGGCAGTGGGATAAGTTGACCGTTACCCAGGGTCTCCTGTGCCGGACCATTTACTTATAGTCAGAGCTGCAGTACCGACAACAGATTGTCATCCCCATGTCATTGGGATCGGAAGCCGCCAGGGAAGCCCATGAAAGGGGAGCACATTTCGGGAGCGACAAAACATTCAAGTGGCTCCAACGGATGGTACTGTCACGGACGGTGTACAGGAAACAAGACAAAGCAACATGCATATATGACTCACTGGATCCAAAGCTAAGGAACCAAAAGGGAGACCCCTGCACAAGACCTAGCACTTTCCCTGGCTGCTCAGCCTATGCAAAGATCCCAAAGGTGGATGGTTGCATATCCACGTACCTCGACTATATAACCCCTGAACACCCTACAATAGTGAGGGGACACGACCACCGGCTCCCTACACCAGACACGGAGGGAGTCAGGGTCACCTGGGATCCAGCAAACAGAAAATAACAGATAAATGTACAGCACTTAACTTTGTAGCAGACTGGGAAACAGGATCAGCATGCACACACACTCCAGGAAGAAGTATAAGCCGCCCAGTAATGCATAATGGGGCGGAATTTAAAGGGATGCAATCAGTCCAACTACATGACAGCTGAGAGAGGCTAACGAGATCAGGAACTGAACACCACAACAAAGAAAACTCAAGGAGGAGGTTCTGAAAGGCTTCTGTCAGAGCTTCTCAGCTGTCTGGTTGTGACAGTACCCCTCCCTCTACGAGTGGACTCCGGACACTCAGAGCCCACCTTCTCAGGATGGGACCTATGGAAAGCCCTGATGAGACGAGAGGCCCTAATGTCCGTCACTGGGACCCACATCCTCTCCTCAGGACCATAACCCTCCCAATGAACAAGGTACTGGAGAGAACCGCGGACAAGACGAGAATCCACAATCCTAGAGACCTGAAATTCAAGATTCCCATCAACCATAATCGGAGGAGGAGGCAAAGGCGAGGGTACAATGGGTTGAACATAAGGTTTCAATAAGGACTTATGAAAAACATTATGGATCTTCCAAGTCTGAGGAAGATCAAGACGGTAGGCAACAGGATTGATGACAGACAGGATTTTGTAAGGCCCAATAAACCTAGTACCCAACTTCCAGGTGGGAACCTTCAATTTGATATTCTTGGTAGACAACCACACCAGATCACCAACATTCAGGTCCGGACCAAGCACACGTCTCTTATCTGCCACACGCTTATATCTCTCACTCATGCTCTTTAGATTATCCTGAATCTTTTGCCAAATAGATGACAAAGACGAGGAGAATCTGTCCTCATCAGGTAAACCAGAAGACCCCTCTCCCGAGAAAGTCCCAAACTGCGGATGAAACCCATATGCACCAAAAAATGGTGACTTATCAGAGGACTCCTGACGACGGTTATTTAAAGCAAACTCAGCAAGGGACAAAAAAGAACACCAACCCTCCTGATTCTCCGCCACACAACAGCGCAGATATGTCTCCAGATTCTGATTGACGCGCTCCGTCTGGCCATTCGACTGCGGGTGGAAAGCAGAAGAGAATGACAACCGAACCCCCAAGCGAGAACAGAAAGCCTTCCAGAATCTGGAAACAAACTGCGTGCCCCTATCAGAGACTATGTCTGAAGGAATACCGTGCAATTTGACAATGTGATCAATAAATGCCTGCGCCAGCGTCTTAGCATTGGGCAAACCAGGAAAAGGGATGAAATGCACCATTTTGCTAAAACGGTCCACCACCACCAGAATCACAGTCTTCCCCGAGGAACGAGGCAGGTCCGTTATGAAGTCCATGGACAGATGTGTCCAAGGACGGGGTGGAATGAGTAAGGGAAGGAGAGGACCTGACGGCCGTGAATGAGGGACTTTGGCACGAGCGCAAGCCTCACAGGCTGCCACAAAACCCTCAACCGACTTACGAAGCGCAGGCCACCAGAATCTCCGAGCGATGAGATCCAGTGTGGCTCTTGCCCCCGGGTGCCCAGCAAGGACCGTATCATGGTGTTCCTTAAAAATCTTGTGTCTTAAAGTGAGAGGCACAAACAACCTCCCAGGAGGACAAAGATCAGGAGCCTCTGACTGGGCTGCCTGCACCTCTGCCTCCAATTCAGAAAAAAGAGCAGAGACCACCACACCTTCGGCCAAAATGGGACGCGGGTCTTCAAAATTCCCGCCTCCCAGAAAACAACATGACAGGGCATCTGCCTTCACATTCTTAACCCCAGGGCGGAACGTGACAACAAAATTAAATCTTGAAAAGAACAGAGACCATCTGGCCTGTCTCGGGTTCAGACGCTTGGCTGACTCCAAGTAGGCCAGATTTTTATGGTCAGTAAACACGGTAATAGGGTGTCTGGCTCCCTCCAGCCAATGGCGCCATTCCTCAAAAGCCAACTTGATGGCCAACAATTCCCTATCTCCCACATCGTAATTTCTCTCTGCGGAGGAGAGTTTTTTCGAGAAAAAGGCACACGGTCGCCATTTGGCAGGAGAGGAACCCTGAGACAAGACCGCACCCACACCCACCTCAGAAGCATCAACCTCAACTATGAAGGGTAAAGAAATATCAGGTTGCACCAAGATGGGAGCGGAAGCAAAACTCTCCTTGATATTAGAAAAAGCCTTACACGCCTCTACCGACCAAGAAGAAAAATCCACCCCCTTTCTGGTCATATCAGTGAGTGGTTTAACAATAGAGGAATAATTCAAAATAAACTTCCTGTAATAATTGGCAAAGCCCAAAAAACGCATCAGCGCCTTCTGATTCTCAGGAAGCTCCCACTCAAGCACAGCGCGGACCTTCTCGGGGTCCATGCGAAAACCAGAAGCGGAGAGAAGAAACCCCAGAAATTGAATTTCTGGAACCGCAAACACACATTTTTCCAGTTTCGCATATAATTTATTCTCCCGCAGAATGAGCAAGACCTGACGTAAATGTTCCTTATGAGTTTTGAAATCAGGAGAAAAAATCAAAATGTCATCCAAATACACTAATACAAATTTTCCCATCAAATGATAAAAAATGCTGTTCACGAAATGCTGAAAAACGGCTGGGGCATTCATCAAACCAAAAGGCATAACCAAATTTTCAAAATGGCCCTCAGGGGTATTGAAGGCCGTCTTCCATTCGTCTCCTTCTCTGACCCTGACCAGGTTGTATGCCCCTCTTAGATCTAATTTGGAAAAGACTTTAGCCCCAACAACCTGGTTAAACAGGTCCGGGATTAGAGGAAGCGGATAAGGGTCACGAATAGTGATACTGTTCAGCTCCCTGAAATCCAGACAAGGTCTTAAAGAACCATCTTTTTTCTTAACAAAGAAAAAACCAGCGGCAACAGGTGACTTCGAGGGTCATATGTGTCCTTTTCTCAGACTCTCAGAGATATAAGCACGCATAGCAATCCTTTCAGGTTGGGAAAGATTGTATAAACAAGATTTAGGCAGCTTGGCGCCTGGGATGAGATTAATAGGGCAATCGTACTCCCTGTGCGGGGGCAAATCCTGAACTCCACTCTCAGAGAAGACATCCGAAAATTCAGAGAGAAAAGATGGTACAGTCTTAGTAGCAACCTCAGAAACAGATATCCTGAGGCAATTCTCTCCGCAAAAGTCACTCCAACCATTTATTTGCCTCGCTTGCCAATCAATGGTGGGATTATGTTTAGTGAGCCAGGGTAGCCCCAACACTAGAGGAGTAGGCAAACCGCTAAGGACGAAACATGACACATCCTCAACATGAGCATCACTCACAATTAAACGGATATTGTGAACTATGCCCTTTAATGATTTCTGAGAAAGTGGAGCGGAATCAATAGCAAAAACAGGAATACCCTTTCCCAAAAAGCACACCTGGAAACCATGAGTTATTGCAAATTGACTATCAATGAGATTGACCGCTGCTCCACTATCCACAAAAATCTCACAAAAAATGCTCTTGCTCTCTAGCGCCACCCTAGCAGGCAGGACAAAACGGGAACTACAAGCAAACGGAAAACCTTCAATTTCCGCCTCAACCCTGCCAATAGTAACAGACGGAACATTTTTAAAAGATTTTTTCCTCTTTGTTTCTTTATTACTCCCAGAGAACTGCCTGAATCTCCTAGAGGGACAAACATTTGCCAAATGATTTATACCTCCACAACAAAAACAAACCCTCCTATGCGGGCTGAATCTTCTATTGTCAGAAGCAATCAACCCCAGCTGCATGGGCTCCTGCTCAGAAGGGGCTGACAGCGACTGAGACCCCTGCGCACAGAATGGGACCGCTGCACTGTCCTGGGACTGAGTATGACAGGAAGGAGAGATCTCTCCTCTCTCTCTAAGACGCCTGTCAATACGAACGGCCTGAGACATAGCAGAGTCCAAGGAAATAGGCCTTTCATGAAAGGCAAATGCATCTTTTAATCCCTCTGAAAGACCATGGCAAAATTGACTTCGGAGTGCAGCATCATTCCAACCAGTATCAGCTGCCCATCTCCGAAATTCTGAGCAGTATATCTCTGCGGATTGTTTACCCTGGCATAATAGACGTAGTCTAGACTCAGCCAGAGCAATACGATCCGGATCATCATATATCTGACCCAGGGCTAAAAAGAATTCATCCACTGAACGGAGGGGCCGTGCCCCCTCCGGCAGCGAAAAGGCCCAGGACTGAGCGTTACCCCTGAGCAGCGATATAATGATCCCCACCCTCCGTTCCTCATCACCAGAGGAATGGGGAAGAAGTCGAAAATGAAGTTTGCAAGCCTCTCTAAAACGCACAAAATTCTCACTACCCCCGGAAAACGTATCCGGGAGCGAGATCTTAGGCTCAGAACAAACTCCATGAACGCCAGCTGAACCGGTCACTTGAAGCTGAGAAAAAGTCCTGCGAAGATCAGCTACCTCCAATGAAAGACCCTGAAGGCGTTCAGCCAAAAGTGAAACCGGATCCATGCTTGAGACGGTTTTGGCGGCTTATAATGTCACGGACGGTGTACAGGAAACAAGACAAAGCAACATGCATATATGACTCACTGGATCCAAAGCTAAGGAACCAAAAGGGAGACCCCTGCACAAGACCTAGCACTTTCCCTGGCTGCTCAGCCTATGCAAAGATCCCAAAGGTGGATGGTTGCATATCCACGTACCTCGACTATATAACCCCTGAACACCCTACAATAGTGAGGGGACACGACCACCGTCTCCCTACACCAAACACGGAGGGAGTCAGGGTCACCTGGGATCCAGCAAACAGAAAATAACAGATAAATATACAGCACTTAACTTAGTAGCAGACTGGGAAACAGGATCAGCATGCACACACACTCCAGGAAGAAGTATAAGCCGCCCAGTAATGCATAATGGGGCGGAATTTAAAGGGATGCAATCAGTCCAACTACATGACAGCTGAGAGAGGCTAACGAGATGAGGAACTGAACACCACAACAAAGAAAACTCAAGGAGGAGGTTCTGAAAGGCTTCTGTCAGAGCTTCTCAGCTGTCTGGTTGTGACAGGTACACTGTCCAGATCTGGCCGATATGGTGGCCGAGACATGTCGACCCATCCGGACCTCACTGCCCCTGAGGCTTCTGATGATTGATTATGTGCAGATACTCTATCTCAGGACACTCGTACTATCTAGTCATGACAGATCACTTCACAAAGTATGCAGTGGCTGTACCGACCAGAAACCAGACAGCAGAGTCGTCCGCTGAAGCGGTCTGCAAACACTTTATACAGGTGTTTGGGTGTCCATGAAGAATACATTCGGACCAGGGGGGCATGTTTTCAGGGTACTCTAATGAACAAACTATACCAGCTGTATGGGATCGAATGCTCCCACACCACCCCGTATCACCCCCAAGGAAAAAGGGCGTGTGAAAGCTTTAACTACACCTTGCTCCAGATTCTGTGGACTCTGGAGGATAGCCAAAAGACTTGGTGGCCTGAACACCTACCTGAACTAATGTGGGCCTATAACAACAGGGTACACAGTACCACCGGATACTCTCCACATATGCTCATGTTTGAGAGAGCCATACGGGAGATTGAAGACCTCCACATGCCGTCTGGGAAGTTGGATGGGTGGTGGGAGGCGGTCCCATACGCGGTGAAAAGGAGGGTAGACCCTGCCATTCCAGTCTATGAGGTAGAACCAGTAGGGACCCTCACAAAACTTTCACTGTAATATGCTGAGACGTTGTAATTTTGACGAACCAGTGTGCGTGGAGGAGATGCCTCCTCACGCTCAGAGTAAAGAGGAAAGCCCCTCAGAGGAGTAGGAATGGTGAGTTGTCCCTGCCCAGGTACCTACAGAGGCCCCGGCTGTGGCAGGTTTGCCACCCAGAGAGAGTTCTGAACAAGTAGTAGCTCCTCCCCTGACAGATATGCCTGATGTCCCCAGTACTTCTGAGCCCCTCACTCTGATATGGTCAGCGAGGCCCAATGCTGGTGTGCCTCCCAAGCGCTATGCACAGGAGGAGTTTATATGGGGGTGGTTGCTAAGGACTACAACCTCTAGTGGGGTGGCATGTGAGATTGTGGGACAGCTCTTCCTGTATAATGCTGATGCATAGTTAAACTTTGAGATTGTCATTTTGCATTTCGGCCTCAGGAGGCCGCTGGTTCTCTGTTACAGCTAAGTGACTGTTGGATTTAAATATGCAAAGTAGAGGATGACTCATGCTGCTGATGCTAGAAGAAGAACCAGGAAGTGTGTGAGAGAGAGAGAGAGAGAGCTAACTTGCTGGAAGGATTTTTTGTGTGAGACTGAATCCGGTTCCATCTTGATTGCCGAGTGTCCTGGAATGATTGGGGATGCAGTGGAGGGGGACTAGTCGTTGACCCTCACCTAGATCCGGCCCTTAGGAAGAGGGATCGTTTCAGGAAGACTGCTACAGTGCTTGGACAGAAGTCTATCTACCAAGCAAGGCCGTGTATGCGATAAGGGACTGGTGGCCATCTCGGTTAAGAGGCATTCTCTGACACAGAACGGACGCAGGTTAGTAAATCTGTTTACTCATTGCAGTATATTAGTGTCGCCTGAAGCATCAGTGACTAAGTCTAGGCCTGCAATTAGTTATTTAGTTAGCTAGGACATGCATGCTTGGCAGGCTTTACAGAATTGTTCTGCGGCACAGTATTGACTTGCAGGCTCTGCTGTGTGCGCCATCGGCTAGGTTTGTTCTCTTTTGCGGCACAGCATCGACTTGCAAGCTCTGCTGTACACACCATCGCGATAGGTCTGTCCAACCAGACAGGGACAGTGACTGTGGGCACGGGGTATAAGATCTTTGGTGCACCTTCACATTGTTGTGTTTATATTACTGTTTTAGTAAAGTTTCTGTTTTTGAACAAAGCTGTGTTTTGTTGCTTTCCTCGTCTGTGACTTCGCTGTATCCTGGGGGTCCCATCCCGGTTCATGGTCTTACAATTAAATCTTCCTTTTCTCATCCTCCATCTCCTCTTCCATCATATCAACATGCCTATTCGTCGCATATAATGCCCTTCGCATATAATGTTTTACAGGGTCAGCTCAGCTGCAAGCCCTTGTATATAATTTTTTACAGGGTCAGCTCACCTGTAGGCCCTCACCTACAATCTTTTACAGGGTCAGCTCACCAGCAGGCCCGCACCTAAAATCTTTTACAGGGTCAGCTCACCTGCAGGCCCTCACCTAAAATCTTTTACAGGGTCAGCTCACCTGCAGGCTCTCACTTAATTATACCTAATAGCTAATTTGCGAGCATGCTGCCTTGCTTTGATGTGGTAGCCGTAGCCATTTCTCAGGCTCCCTCTCCGGAATCGAACATTGATTCACCGTTACCAGTGGTTACCATGGTTTGAGCTGAAAATAACATTGAAAATTAATAGGGAAGACATCCGAATGGATCGTCGCCTTCACGGACAGCGCTACAGCCAGGAAGAAGGAACGCCCACTAGTGAAGCTGATGTCTCCTCCCATCGCTCCGATAGTAATCAGCAGCATGTGGAGCAGGAGAGGAGACAGTAATGGAGCACTGCAGGCGAACGGAGCGGCGCCCAGGACTAATGGTGAGTGCTGAGACATCGCTGGGCGCCGCTCTGTGTGGCCTGATAGTGAAAGTCAGTCTTTAACACAATACAGGAGGCGCTGTCAGGGAGCTGCGATCAGAGGCAGTTAACCCCTTAGGTGCCGCACCTGAGGGGTTAACTGCTGATCTGCCAGTACCCGCCTCCTGTATAAAGGGGTAATTTATCATTGGTGGTGCAGTGTGCCCCCCCCCTCAACCCCCCATCCCATTAAAATCATTGGTGGCACAGTGCGCCAGCCCCTCTCAACCCCCCCAGTATTAAAATCATTGGTGGCAGTGGCCACAGGGACCTCTCCCCTCCCCCTCATTGGTGGTGCAGTGGCAGCTTCTGATCGGAGCCCCAGCTGTGTAAGCCTGGGGCTCCGATCAGTTACCATGGCAGCCAGGACGCTACAGAAGCCCTGGTTGCCATGGTAACATCCCTGATGCTGTGTGCACAAGGCACAGAGCAGCAGGGACAGTGTGAACTCCTATTCACCCTGATAGAGCTGAATAGGACAAGGGATGAAAGATCCCAGGTTCTCGCCCCTAAGGCTACTTTCACACTTGCGTTCAGAGCAGATCCGTCTGAGACGGATCCGCTCATATAATGCAGACGGTGGATCCGTTCAGAACGGATCCGTCTGCATTATATTGTAAAAAAATTGTTGTTTTTTTTTGATGCGGCCCACATAAACTTAAATTTAGTTTTTTTGGCCCATGTTAGCCTTTGAGTTTGACATGCTTGATTTAGAGTTTTGCAATTGTGAAGACCAAAGGTGCAGTGCAAACATGATCCTGCCAAGTGTCTATTCTCAGGGTTCTACTAAAAAAAGCCAGGGGCAATAATCCATCTCAGATACAAGTGATGTCCCAGTGTGGGCAATGGTTTCAATAGTAACTTTATATTTTACTGTGTGACATCACTCTGTTTATTATCCCTGTACTGTGACATCACTGTGTTTATTGTCTCTGTACTGTGACATCACTGTGTTTATTATCTCTGTACTGTGACATCACTGTGTTTATTATCCCTGTACTGTGACATCACTGTGTTTATTACCCCTGTACTGTGACATCACTGTGTTTATTACCCCTGTACTGTGACATCACTGTGTTTATTACCCCTGTACTGTGACATCACTGTGTTTATTATCCCTGTACTGTGACATCACCGTGTTTATTATCTCTGTACTGTGACATCACTGTGTTTATTATCCCTGTACTGTGACATCACTGTGTTTATTGTCTCTGTACTGTGACATCACTGTGTTTATTATCCCTGTACTGTGACATCACCGTGTTTATTATCTCTGTACTGTGACATCAGTGTGTTTATTATCCCTGTACCATGACATCACTGTGTTTATTTTTGTACTGTGACATCATTGTGTTTATTGTGATGGAAAAAAGTAGCGAGGCACTACATAGTGTGAATACCCTTTAATAGATGCCCTGCCCATAAACTATAAGAGCTTACCAGATCAAGTTGTGCATAAGCTGGTGTAGTGTCAGGAGGAGCTGTTGCAGTGCTGGGACATAGAGACTTGCTGTCATTATTTCAGTCCAGCAGAGGGAGCCATTTGGCAGCTGGAGATAACCAGGGAAGCTAGCTCAGGGGTGGTGTAATGTGGCCACCCATGTAAAGCAGTGCAGCCCAGACAGGTACAGAGAGGCTGCGGCAGGCAAAGCATTGTGTGGCACTTAAGAAAGAGAGCCACATAAACCAGTGCAAGGGAGCAGCGTGCCCTCACAACTTTATAAAAGAAGGAAGAGGTACACTATGTGCGGCGAGGTTTGATTTTTTCTGCACTAGGCCACGCCTCTAACTGTGCCCAAAACATAACTAAACACCTAATCCTACCCAGTCCCCTAAACGCTACAGAAGCCCTGGTTGCCATGGTAACATCCCTGATGCTGTGTGCACAAGGCACAGAGCAGCAGGGACAGTGTGAACTCCTATTCACCCTGATAGAGCTGAATAGGACAAGGGATGAAAGATCCCAGGTTCTCGCCCCTAAGGCTACTTTCACACTTGCGTTCAGAGCAGATCCGTCTGAGACGGATCCGCTCATATAATGCAGACGGTGGATCCGTTCAGAACGGATCCGTCTGCATTATATTGTAAAAAAATTGTTGTTTTTTTTTGATGCGGCCCACATAAACTTAAATTTAGTTTTTTTGGCCCATGTTAGCCTTTGAGTTTGACATGCTTGATTTAGAGTTTTGCAATTGTGAAGACCAAAGGTGCAGTGCAAACATGATCCTGCCAAGTGTCTATTTCTCAGGGTTCTACTAAAAAAAGCCAGGGGCAATAATCCATCTCAGATACAAGTGATGTCCCAGTGTGGGCAATGGTTTCAATAGTAACTTTATATTTTACTGTGTGACATCACTCTGTTTATTATCCCTGTACTGTGACATCACTGTGTTTATTGTCTCTGTACTGTGACATCACTGTGTTTATTATCCCTGTACTGTGACATCACTGTGTTTATTATCCCTGTACTGTGACATCACTGTGTTTATTATCCCTGTACTGTGACATCACTGTGTTTATTATCTCTGTACTGTGACATCACTGTGTTTATTATCCCTGTACTGTGACATCACTGTGTTTATTGTCTCTGTACTGTGACATCACTGTGTTTATTATCCCTGTACTGTGACATCACCGTGTTTATTATCTCTGTACTGTGACATCAGTGTGTTTATTATCCCTGTACCATGACATCACTGTGTTTATTTTTGTACTGTGACATCATTGTGTTTATTGTGATGGAAAAAAGTAGCGAGGCACTACATAGTGTGAATACCCTTTAATAGATGCCCTGCCCATAAACTATAAGAGCTTACCAGTAACCAGATCAAGTTGTGCATAAGCTGGTGTAGTGTCAGGAGGAGCTGTTGCAGTGCTGGGACATAGAGACTTGCTGTCATTATTTCAGTCCAGCAGAGGGAGCCATTTGGCAGCTGGAGATAACCAGGGAAGCTAGCTCAGGGGTGGTGTAATGTGGCGACCCATGTAAAGCAGTGCAGCCCAGACAGGTACAGAGAGGCTGCGGCAGGCAAAGCATTGTGTGGCACTTAAGAAAGAGAGCCACATAAACCAGTGCAAGGGAGCAGCGTGCCCTCACAACTTTATAAAAGAAGGAAGAGGTACACTATGTGCGGCGAGGTTTGATTTTTTCTGCACTAGGCCACGCCTCTAACTGTGCCCAAAACATAACTAAACACCTAATCCTACCCAGTCCCCTAAATGCCCTTACATAGTAATTATTTCCCCTTTATGCCAACACACAGTAGTTATGCCAGAACTGTGTCCCCTTCAAAGACTATGCCCAGAAATGTGCCCCCTCGCAGTAGTTATGGCCAGATATGTGCCCCTTCATAGTAGTTATAGACAGATATGTGCCCCCTCACAGTAGTTATGGCCCGATATGTGCCCCCTCACAGTAGATATGGCCAGATATGTGCCCCTTCATAGTAGTTATAGACAGATATGTGCCCCCTCACAGTAGTTATGGCCCGATATGTGCCCCCTCACAGTAGATATGGCCAGATATGTGCCCCCTCACAGTAGTTATGGCCAAATATGTGCCCCCTCACAGTAGTTATGGCCAAATATGTGCCCCCTCACAGTAGTTATGGCCAAATATGTGCCCCCTCACAGTAGTTATGGCCAAATATGTGCCCCCTCACAGTAGTTATTGCCAAATATGTGCCCACTCACAGTAGTTATGGTCAGATATCTGCCCCCTCACAGTAACAATGCCCAGATATGTGCTCTCTCACAGTAGTTATGCCTGGATATGTACCCCCTCACAGTAATATGCCCAGTTGTGCCCCTCACTATAATATGTCTAGCTGTGCCCCCTCACAGTAATATGCCCAGCTGTGCCCCCTCACTGTAATATGCCCAGATATGTGCCCTCTCACTGTAATATGCCCAGTTGTGCCCCCTCACTGTAATATGCCCAGTTATGCCCCCTCACTGTAATATGCCCAGATGTGCCCCTCACTGTAATATACCCAGGTGTGCCCTCCTCACTGTAATATGCCCAGTAAAGTGCCCTCTCACTGTAATATGCCCAATAAAGTGCCCATTCACTGTAATATGCCCAGTAAAGTGCCCTCTCACTGTAATATGCCCAGTAAAGTGCCCCCTTCACAGGCAGTAAAAAAATAAAAAATAAACTCCACATATTCACCTCATTCTCCAGCAGCAGCAACAGCAGGACACAAAGAGCTGCCGGCCAACACCGCCCCTGCCCAGACCTGCAGTGTAGAGCGCAGACACGGGGAGGACTCATGGAGCAGAGAGCCGACAGACGGCTCATGCTTCATCATTACAGGCAGCTGTCTTTGCTTCCTATGGAAGCGGGGACTGCTGCCAGAAAGCAGGACATACCTCCCCCGTACCAGGACCGCGGGACAGCCACTGAAATTTGGGACTGTCTCGCAGGATCCGGGGCAGCTGGGAGGTATGAGAGCGTAGAGCACATGTGTCAGACAAGCAATGCCTCAGAAGTGCCCGGCCAGATTCTCCACTGCAGCAAAGAGAAAGGTCCCTCGTCCAGTAGCAGGAACAGTAGACCTGGCATGCGCAGGGTAAAGTCGCAAGTAGCGCTGCACCACCATCTGTGCTTGAAATACGCCTAATTTAGGTTTATTTCAGACTAGTAAATTACCCCCTTTGTGCATCAGTTACAAATCCTGGGATGGGGAAAGGGGGATCATGGGTCTTCTCTTGCTGCACTGCAGTAAATTACAACAGCCACAGCTGATGGCTGACTGCTGTAACGTGATACTTGCAACTCAGCAGATGGCAGAGGGAGGCATTCTATAGACAGGGTACCAAGAGGAAAGCAGGGAAATAATCCAGGACGCTGGGAGATGGGAAGACCTGTCCTGTTCTCACCTTCTCTCGAGCTGTTTTTTACTTAAAGTTGTAAGCTTCAAGCTTGCTGTTCCTAGGATGGGACAGAAGGGTAATGGCCCGCAGTAATTGCTGCCTGCAACATAGAGGTCCAAATATCTACAGAAATCTATCCATCTATCTCCGTGCTCTATGTAACACCCAATTTAGGGCTAATTTAGATGACCGTATGTGTTTTGTGGTCCGCAAATTACGGATCCACAAAACACGGATACCATCCGCGTGTGTTCTGCATTTTGAAGAACGCACGCAGCTAGTGCTATGATAGAAATGCCTGTATAGGACACCCCAGAAACGAGTTGAGCTGACTGATTATAGGTTATTGATGAAGACGCTGCGATCTGAGGCTGACATCAATTTTTATACAAGCAACCTCGGCGGGGGAGTTTGAGACCCGTTGGTGTCTTGAGTTTATCCTTCAGACCTCCTCCCCGGTGAAGTGAGTCAATACTTATATTTGACAATTTAATGGATATATCGTATTTTCAACCAAACTGTTTATAACCTAATCTATTTTATAAGAGATTTTACGTATAGCAATGAATATTCTTGTTTTATTTATAATGACTAACAATAATTTGTAACGATCACGGCTTAACATAGATTATTGTCGCTTGTTCATTTCCCCTTTCCCGTGTTTTTCCTCTCCCACTGCCCCTCTGGAAAACCCATTGAGGAAGTCCTTTCCACAAGGGTAGATTCAAACATTACCTACTATTATTCATGGATAATAATTCCATGTAACCGAGCAGCCTTTTTCTATAAACCTATATACTCAGTACACTATAACAGCATTAAATCTATATTGATACTTCCTATAAAATATTATCAAAAAAGAGAAAATAGAGGGTTATACTTCAATATTCCGGGAAAGGATTTTCCCAAGATTGAAGGATACAAAGGACAGGCACCAATGGGGGGGAGGGGGATGTAATAGGGTGTTAGTAAAAGGGCACCCTATTACATCCCCCCCATTGGCGCCTATCCTTTGTATCATTCAATCTTGGGAAACTCCTTTCCCGGAATATTGAAGTATAACCCTCTATTTTCTCCTTTTTGTCTCTCTGTCGGATCAGACCAGACTGGCTAGCGTTGGCTCCCCATGCACGATGATCCTTAAGCACCCATGATCCTGTTGTTAGTTCACTTCATTTCTTGGAATACTTTTGGTATATACCTGTAAGAAAGAGCCGCCAAGAAAATTGGCCGCAGAACCTATGAAAATATATTTTTAGTTTACTCAAAAAATATTAATGAAATAGCAGAGATATTAAAATCTTTCTGAATCAATTCCACTTTTTCTAACATTACAAATAACACTTTATATATAATATATACTGTAGAGAGATACAGAGAGAGAGAATCCTAAGTACCATGTATGACCACAGTGTGGCGCTGTTACCCTACGTACTATAAGATGGTCACAGTACCTTCTACTATGTGAGTGCTAATCTAATCATTTGTCTGTTTAGTCCTTTTTTTTATTGCTAATAGGTTTTTTTTTAGGCTACTTTCACACTGGCGTTTCTGGGTCCGCTTGTGAGATCCGTTTCAAAGCTCTCACACAAGGCCCAAAACGGATCAGTTCAGCCCCAATGCATTCTGAATGGATAAGGATCCGTTCCGTTCAGAATGCATCAATTTGGCTGTGTTTGGTCTCCGTTGCGTTTTTCTAGACGTTCACTAAAACGCAGCTTGCAGCGTTTTGGTGACTGTCTGACGATGCGGAGCCAAATGTAAGTCAATGGGGACGGATCCATTTTTCACTGACACAATATGGTGCAATTGAAAACGGATCCGTCCCCCATTGACTTTCAATGTAAGTCAAGAGGGATCCGGACTTTTGGGGGAATGAATAATGCAAACGGATCTGTTCTGAACGGATACTAGCGTTTGCATTATCGATGCGGATCCGTCTGTGCAGATACAAGACGGATCCGCACCAAACGCGAGTGTGTACTCTAAGAATATGAGTGCAGAAGAAGAATTTCACCATCGATTCAACACGTAGTTGTGAGTTAAAACTGGATTTCAAACTTTGCTTACAGTCAGCGGAACAGGATGTCAAGAGTATACACCAACCTATTTAAAAGAGTGTAGAGTAACATTTAGCACAAGCAGGGTACACAGTAGGTAGCATGCATGGTGCCGTCAGACTTAAAGGGGTTGAACTGCAGCATACTTGTCTATTGAGGATGAGCGAATTGATTCTAACAGATCGAATTATCCCAATGTCAGGAGTTCTTCACCTGTGAGAGGTTGTCCCCACAGGTGAAGAAGCGCCCACCTACCATTTCATTGAGTTGGCCGGACATCTTGTCAGGCCCTGTCAATCTCACAGTTTTTACTTAGCTCTTGACACTTTTTGGTGAAGGCGGAGAGGACAGGGCCAACGAATCTGGTTCAATTATTTTCATTTATGGCGTATTTTTGTTTTCCGTCATGAATGAAAACAGAAATCTACGGCAGCTCCAAGCTCCACCTTGTTAGGTGCATGGACCACTGAAGGAAGCTCCTGATATAGAATGAGGCCCGCTCCTCGCTATAAATTAGTCGCATTCTTTGGCAGCATAGGGGATATCAAGACTGGTGTGGAAAATGCCGATGTAACGTGCAGTGTGTATGGACTCACAGTGCCAACTAACTATTGGGCTTAAAGGGGTTCTGCACTTTGTTTTAACTGATAATCTATCCTCTGGATAGATCATCAGCTTCTGATCGGCGGGGGTACGACACCCGGGACCACCGCCGATCAGCTGTTTGAGAAGGCATCGGCACTGTTTCTCACTGTTTACCGCTGGCCCACTGACGTCACGACTAGTATCATCTAGCGTGGGCGGGGCTAAGCTCTGTTCACTTGAATGGAGCTTAGCCCCGCCCACACTAGTTGATACTAGTCGTGACGTCAGTGGGCCGGCAGTAAACAGTGAGAAGGCCGCGGCGCTACTGGAGTGCCGCTGCTTCTCAAACAGCTGATTAGCAGGGGTCCCGGGTGTCGGACCCCTTCCGATCAGAAGCTGATGATCTATCCAGAGGAACAAAGTGCAGAACCCATTTAACCTAAGAGTATTGTCCTGGCGGTTGATTGGTATTCACCTTTTAAACCCTGTACAGGGATCTGGACTTCGCCGCAGGAAACCAACCAGACTGCTACCTACTGGAGTACTACTGACCACGAGGGTAAGAGACATTAATGCAAGACACCCAGGGCTCAGGCAAAAGGTATAGTCTGGACAGGCTGAGTATGTGTGTATTATACATAGTAATTCCATGGTCAGGTCAGGCGGCAAAGAGCAGAATCGGTAGACAGGCAGGGTTCAGTACATGGGTATTCACACAAGCACATCTTCACTGGTTACTGGAGACTAGAAAACCCTAAAGCTCAGGCAAGGAAGTGAAACCATAGCTTAACTAAATGGGAAGGCTGATCAACACCTTATTCAGCAGCTGGACAGGGAGCAAGAGGAAAGGATTAACTGCCCCAGTGCTGAAAGAAAGTTCCCTGTGCACTGGTTCCAATACACACAGGGAGAGTGAAGCGATGCTGACACCTGCCCGGGATAGCGGAACAGTGAGCACGAACCGCCAGCATGACAGCCGATCTTGATAAATCTCCCCCATTGTGTCCATGGTTTCATAGTATAACCGGACATGAGGTAGAGATGAATAAAAATGTCTAAGGAAACTTTTATTAAATTTAATTTTTTTATTCTGCTCTTCAGAAATCAAAAGTGCGTCGTGATTGGTTGCTGTGGACAACAAAGCCAGATTGTTTTTCATGCAGATGCAGTTTTGACAAATCTGCCCAAGTGTGCACTAGGTTATACATTTTTCTATGGTTGCTTCACGGGAACAATATTTACTGTATTTTTCGCCCTATAAGATGTGCCTAGGTTTCATTAGAACTCAGATCAGACCACCAGTCTGACCCCCAATGTTAATCAGGCCAAAAAGTGGCGTATTGATACACTACCTTAGAATAATCAAGTGTCTAAAAGATTTCCAGATTTAGGCTAGATGTACACGACCATATGTGTTTTGCGGTCCGCAAATTGCGAATCCACAAAAAAAAGCTGATGACATCCGTATGCCATGCATTTATTTTTTGCGGATCCATTTTAACAATGCCTAAAACGGACAAGAATAGGACATGTTCTATTTTTTTTTTGCGGGGCTACGGAACGGACATACTGATGCGGACAGCAAAAAAAAACAGAACGGACACGGAAACAAACAACGTTCGTGTGCATGTAGCCGTACATGGTGGCTTACTCTGATAAATTGGGTGCATCGTTAGACACTTTTGTTTAACTTTAAACACAACCTGTCCCCTCTCCTGACATGCATGTTTTAATAGCTTCATGCATTCCCCATGTAATAACAATTCTGGAGCAACAATTCTTATGGCTCTATGTTGTGCCGTTCCTCTATTATTTCTACTAGAAGTTATGAATGTATTGCTAGCAGTCTGTAGTAAGGGTACAGAGGGGAGGTAACCAGTTGGGGGGGGGGGGGTGTACCTGTACAGACTGACAATGGCAGCACTGATTGGTTAGAGTGAGTCTGTGCAGGAACACACCCCCAACTGGTTACCACCCCTCTGTACTCTTACTGCAGACTGCTAGCAATTCATTCATAACTTCTAGTAGAAATAATAGAGGAATGGCACAACATAGAGCCATAAAATAGATGTTACAGAATTGTTATTACATGGGGAATGCATGAAGCTATTAAAACAGGCATGTCAGGAGTGGTGAAAGGTCCTCTTTAAACCTCCTATTGGTCGGCTTATTCTGTTGCACCACATTTTTTAAGAATCCTGGTAATTTTTAAACCATGCCCTTTTTGCAGATTTCTAATTGTTTACCTTTTTGCACTTTCTTACCCTATGGTTATTCTGTATATTGCAGAAGTGCTGCTAGGATTAGTGTCATTTTGGGTAAAGTAGGCATTAAATGGAGGTAATTTCTTATGAGTGTCATTTTTAAAGTCAGTTTTTGCTTAAGTCTGCATTGGCATACTTTTTGCCAAATTTATCAAATATCACTTGGTGTTTTATAAATTTGGCACATCTTTAAACCTAACAATTTTGTCTAGTAATACTACTCCAAGCAGTCACAGATGGGCTGCATTAACATAGATGCGTGCCCTATCCAGGGACGGCAGTATGAGACAAGAACCAAAAATACTCTCAAGTTCTGTGCTCCTTTGGGCACCTGTATCATTTTCACTGCTTCTTTTCGTTCGGGGGTGAGGTGCCGGGCACCGTGCGAGAGGCAGTGTCCAAGAAATATCACCTTGTCTTTACAAAACTGCAGTTTATGTCTAGAAGCTTTACACCCATTTTCTTGGAGAAAAATTAGGAGTGACAGAGTGGCGGCTGGACAGCTGGTCTCTGTTTCAGCACACAAAAGTAAGTCATCAACATATTGCAATAATACCACAGTTTCAGGAGGGGACCAGTTGGCTAGGACAGGCTGTAGGGCCTGACTGTACATTGTGGGCAAGTTCTGGGCCCCCTGGGGTAAAACAGTCCATGTATACTGGTTCCCCTTGAAAGTGAAAGCAAAAAAAAATACTGACAATCTGGATGCAGAGGTACACTGAAAAATGCATTTGCCAGGTCAATCACAGTGAAACAGGTAGCTGTGGACCGATTGGACACTATTGGGGTTTGTAGGACTGTGACTTTGTTGACCTCTCGAAGATAATGGACCATTCGATATATGACTGGCTGACCCTTAACGGCCTTCTTCCTCACTGGAAATAGGGGAGTGTTTGCCGGGGACACAGTCTTGATGAGAACACCTGCTCGGAGAAAATCATCTATTTGGCTGGACACTGCTATTTCCTGAGCGGGACTCAATGGGTACTGTTTAACTTGCGGGGGCTAACACCCAGGCTTTAGAGACACCATCACAGGGGACACAGGTAATTTGCCTATGTCCGTCTTTGAGGTGGCCCAAAGGCTCTTGGGGACCTGACTTAGCAGACTCTTTTCAGATTCTGTCCAATCAGGAAGGTTTAATTCAGCCACAGTTGTAGAAGCCATCATTGGGCAGAGAACTTCTTCTGGGGCTCCAAAGTCTACGTTACTAGTCCCATCAAGGTTGGGACGTCGTATGGACTGAGTTGATAGGGTTTTAAAAAGTTCTGGTCAACAACTGTTTTGGCTGCCCCGTGTCGATCAGGAATGGTACTGCCTTTTTATTTCCTAGGGATACCAAGATATGTATTTGGGGGCCCATGGACTCTACTTTTACAGGCCGAACCATCACCGGGGTAGCGGTATCCTAGACTGAAGACAGTGGTGATTGTGGACTAAATTGGCTACAGTTGTATCTAGGTTTCCTGGGAGCCCTGCAATCTCTCTTCATGTGACCTGGTTTTCCGCAATTGTAACATTTAAAATCACGTTTGGGTTTGGGACCGGTGCCCTGCCCCATGTATTTAACCGGAGCAGGGTGTTTCTTTATGTCTAGTTCTAACCCTTTGGCTGCAGCAATTAATTGGGTTAAAGGGGTCACACGCCATTCAGGTTTACAAGCTTTTAGCTTAGCCTGGAGGGTAGGTCGAAGCCCCTCCATTAATGCACATGTCAACAGTTTTTCTCCCATGTTTTCAGCTTGATCCCAACCCAGATAGTCCTTAGTCCTGCAGTCTTTACAGTCTCCTGAGGACCCTGTACTACGTCTTTAAGACTTCAGGAACTTTCTTCCTCCCTTGGGTGCTCATTCTGTAAAAACCCTGACAAATTTGGCATAATATCCATGGGGACATTTCTGTGTTTGTTCATATAGTCATTCACCATTTGATGTTGTGACTCGCCCATCTTCAGCAACATCAGATCCTTCAAGTCAGTCCACGTAGCCCCATAAGTCACCTGTATCTGTTGAAGAGTCCTAGAAGAAAGCATAGAGTCGGGTCAAAAGTCAGAGTTGCTCTTTTGGACTCCAGGGGTGGTACTCAGTCACACTGGCATGAAGAAATTTAGGTTCCTGATTTCAGCTGGTCGCTCCAATGACCTGTCCGGGTGGTCCTGAGGTTGTATCAGGTTCTCCTACAGTGGCCCCTGTTGTCCTGCTGTAGGTCTGGGTAGGAGTCTTGTCTTAGTCACAACAGGGTAGAGTCCTAAAGGTCTGTGGGGTCGGGGGGCACCAAAGGCTCGGCATGCATTGGCCCAGTCTGGATTCTGATTGCCACAGACATTACAAGTCCATCCCTCCGGTCCATTCCCTCTTTGAGGTCTAGGGGCAGTTGGATATGGGGGAGGTCGCTCATCAGCGCCATTGTCTTTTGATTTCTGAGTATACAACAGTCTACCTCTGACTACTTCTCTTCGCCACCCCTCAGTTTCAACTTCCCCTGCCACTTTAACCCAGGTATTAACTACTTCTTCACATCCATGATCATTTATCCAACCACAATCTGTCCTTCTGAATCTTTTCCAAGTATCCACATTCAAATTCCCATGCTTCATTCCTACCTTCTTCAACACCGTGTCAATATTTTTCAAACCTTCTTTTCCTTGCCTGTCTTCGACTAAAGTCTTAGCTGTTTTGTAACCCTCTGGTATACTGAATTTGTACCCCATTTTGTATGTCAATCTTTTTCCACAGAAAGTTAAACAATTATTCAGACGTCTATTTCACTCAGTTTCCTCAGAATTTCCCCACTATATTTACCTAGTGTATTCTGTTACTGAGTTTCTTAACCAATCAAATCCTCACAAACCGGACATTGGAGTCCAAGGACTTCGATTACCCTTCCTGTAATTCTCCAAGATTTTCCACATACAATAAAGAACAAATAAGGCATATACCAAAACTCCCAAAACGAAACCAAAGACTTCCCAATTGAAACTCTCTATCTCTTACGGATGCAGTAGAGTTAACACACATACTTTATGAGACGTGTTACCTAAACTAAATGCGTTAAGCAAATGCCTTCAAGTATTATTTAAGAAATTTGAGTTGAGTTTGTGTGTTAACCCTGCTACATCTGTAGGTCTCAAAATCCAACAATCATATTCATTTTCAGGTTCTTACCAAAAATAGGCTCAACTATAAAAGGACTTATAAGTACATTCAATCACCAGATCCTCGAACGAGACAAACCACTCAGGGAGACACAGATATAGTGTAATATAAAGTCTCTTACCTTTTAGCGCTATTTCTTATATCTGCAAATCCCGGACCGGCACATCCAATTTGTTGGAGACCAGATGAAGTGTCCTTTAGTTGAGCTCCACGTTGGGCGCCAAGATTTTGTTAGGGATATATCCCTTCACCCATTATTGTTGGAATCCAAATTAAAAGGGATTCGAGCACTCGGGGAAACTGACACAAACATTGGATATAGTTGTATCAGATTTCTCTTTAATTCAAAGACAAGCTCACAATAATATAGGCTTGACATTTGCGGTTACAAAATATAAATCATAAGACCATACAAGACCATGTAAGACCATATATATGTTTCTATTCCTCTCTCCTGTCCTCCCGCACTTCCTGAGACACAGACAGATAGCTCTGCTAGAGAGGAAACTGTGTGTGTGTGTGTGTGTGGGGGGGCTGTGTGAGTGCGATCAACACACATATACTGACTTTTTGACCTTGTTTTTAGCTTTCTTATTATCTATCTATTTAACCCTGTAAGCTCCATTTAGGACCTGACCTAAATTTCCCATATACACAAGATGGAGGACATGTTTATACAAAATGGATTCTCATCCCTCACACAACCTCCACTCAGGCAGTTGAAGGATGAAACTGAGCATGTGCGATCTTCTCAGTTAGCAGGTCAAAGAAATAAGGAAAAAAACATACAGCAGGTGGTGCTATACAGACTTATTTTATTGAATAACTCAGTGGCTATGCTACATTTTTTATTACATTCAATTACAAAAGGATTCAGATCTAGGTGCTGGTTTGAAAACTGTAGAATATTTTTTGTGGGTCAACCCTTTTAAATCGGTATACATTTCTGAATCTTTAAAAACAATTTCTAATAAGGAATCCGAAGTCGGGTTTGGTACCGGCTGGACTTTTGATTCCTAATTTTAATGTTTTTAAAGGTGCAGACATTTTGCCTACAAAGATTTTGCCTAGATGGAGACAATACATTTTAATGCTGTACGGAGAAAGGTCTCTGACAGCATTAAAACCGAAGATCTAAAGCTCGATTCGCTCAAGCCTAGCGGTGACATCAGCTGGCATGCACACATCTAGAAAGTAATTGTGATTAATATGCGGTAATGTGATGACAGATTCCCTTAAAGGGGTGGCTGTTGTTTTTCTCATTTTTGTATCTATTGTCTTTTCTTCATTACTACACTTGCATAATATTGTATGTATGCTTTCTCTTTTAGGCTTTTTTTTAGGTGTTCCAGAGGACAGTTTCACTGTGTGCAGCAGTAATTGTCCGGCCGAATGCTGGCATATTTGCCGAGTAGCGGCCGGATCTCCACCAGACTGGCTGGTGGGCATTCCGGTATCCTCCGGCAATGCCAGATCCAGATCTCTGCCAGAACAGCCTGCTGGACCTCTTACCTGGCAGTGCGAAATTAGAGTTACCGAAACACTATGTGTTTATTTTTACCTTTCTCAATAAACTTAGTTGAAAAAAAAACCACTATAAAATTCCATCAAGAATAGCGGTAAACCCATTCTTCTGCAGAGAAATATATTAGTGAATCAATTCCCTTTCCCCAATGCCCAGATATTATTGGAAGAGAAGGGCCACTTGTGTTATATATGGCCAGATAACGCAGCGCTCCGGTCAGCGTAAGTAAAGACCTTTTTTTATAACACTTATAAAATTATATCACACGTCCATGAGAACAAAATTAGATTTCATAGCCTGTGCCAGACCTTGAATATAAATTCCGCCTGGAAGCAATGAATTTAAAAATGTTATTACTTAATACGTGCACTTTATTAGTTTCCTCAGCTAATGTCGCTGACTCTTGACTGAGACTCATCTCTCTTTTGTACGGGGTGAAATTTAGTTCTGTCTGTCAGAAGACCGTGAACACAGATGAGGGAGGAAATGAATTGACATTTCAGAAGTGTTTGACCTAAATGGATTATACAGTTCTGTACAATTATTACGGGGAATTCAATAGGATTTTTATTCAGGTTAAACCTTCTTCTTGAAAGAATAACAGCCGGGTTACAGGATGTAGGCAGCTCGGGAGAGGAGAGAGATGATATATGGTCCTACCTATGGCATTTCTGTGGGAAAGTTTATAGTGAAGATTAAAACTTCAAGTTTTACTGTGGCAAATAAATTTTATAAGAAGTGAAGCAATTAATGGTGCACGGTTATAAGTGATGGTGGTCTTGGTGCAGTATTTTGGGACTGGTAGGAGAAGATGACATCTTTTATGAAGTATTTTTTTGCTTAGGTTCATGGCTAGAACTTGGCTTGTGAAGTACATGGTGGACAATCTTGTTCTGTTAAGAAGGTCGAAAATTTGTGAAGTACATCCCATAGTTTTACAAGGCAACCATATAGCATAATAGACCTCTTCTCAAATAGGTTTTGGTTACACCAAAGGCTTTGAAATGCCCTCCCTTCCACACACATATTGTTTAATATGGGTCATGCATAAGAGGCCACCTGTTCCTGTAGAGCCACCACTTTTGTTGGCTCCTGGTCTGTCAGTGTGGCAGATGATACTGTATTACCTTCCTTACATCTCTGACCTGCTTTCTAGATACAACCCTACATGTAATCCTCGATCCTTCCAGGACCTATTTCTTTGTTCTCCTCTTGTCTGTTCCTCACACAATTGTCTACAAGATTCTCATGTGCCTCTCCCATACTCTGGCTCTACCCTGACACATCAGACTTTCCCTCAACATCCAAACCTTCAAAAGCAACCCGGAAACTCACCTCTTCAGGAAAGCCTACCACCCGCAATGAGCATGCCGCCACCACACAGCCAGATGAGCAGCTTCTACCCTCACTGAATGTGTAGTTCCCAAGATGTTGCATAGTAGCTGCAATAGGATCCAATAGTTAAGGCGACCACAGAGAAATGGCATACATTTAGGCTGGCCTACATGGCGATCTTGACCGTGACACCTGTTGTGACCAAAGATCGCTATGTAGCATTGTGGCCACTGAACTAAATGGGGTCACATCACGGCTCACAAGTTGCCATGACCTCAACCCCAGAATCACAAAAAGGCAGCAAAGGCGAATTTTTTGACTAGCTGGAATCTCAGTCATATTGAACGATCAAATAGGGAGGAGGATGTGGAAAATTGTGTAAGGATCCATTCCAAGTATTTCATCATGGGGCATAATTATTTCTGTGTAATAATATCACCCTGCTGTGCATTATCTCTGCACTATGATATCACTGTGTAAATTGCCCCTGTATTGTGACACCACCATTCGTAAAAATCCTATGCGCTGCCTTTAACAAGTAGATTATCCTTGCACTAGTCTGTGACATGACTATATATGATCTCTAGGCTGTGATATCAATGTGGACATGATCTTACTACTGTATCATTAATATATGCATTGTCCCTGTACCGTGACATTACTGTGTGCATTACTGTCATGCAGTGAGGATTCCTGTGCTGTATCTTCATTAACAATGCCTTTACTGTAGCTTGACCTGCTGACATCACTGTGTGCATTTTCCATATACTGTGACATTACTGTGTGCATTACCCCTGTACTGCGACATCACTGTAGATATTATCCTTGTGCATTGGTTAAAGACACAAGGTACAGACCAAATTAATCATAGGTTTTTCATGTTCTGAATGCCTTGCCGAACATGGCCATGGCAGATCGGGAACCCAATCCAAGTTCAGCTGTGGGCTTCATGGTTTCCTTGTTATGTTCCTGTCTCTTGAATATGTCTCAGCTATCTCATGATATATGTGTAAGATGATAAATACAGTTTATTAAAAACAACCAATCTTCAGAAAAATGTTGTTGTTTTTTAACACCTGTCATGGAAACATCTTGATTTGTCATTGTGATATCCCCCTTGCTCTAGAGACCAATCACAATTTATTGTTAACTTTGCTGCAGTCTCAGTATGTGGGGACTGATTAATGGGTCAGGCTGGAATTGACTGTAGTTACCGCTGTGGTATTTTTCTTGCTGCAGTGGGGAGGTATGGCTGTGTGACTGTGAGATAATTTTTTGCACAGCATTGACTTTCCAGTTCATCCCCTAGTGTGTTTTTATCCAAAGTCTCACATTTATATAAGGGCTGTGGAAATATCAAGATGTATTGCTGCTTAAGGGCCTTAAAGGTGTATTCCAGGACCAGGACTTAACAATGCATCCGAAAAGTCTTCAGACCCTGTCACTTTTTTTTTACATTTTGTTATGTTGCAGCCTTGGGCTAAAATAAAAATCTGCACTTAATTCCCTATAATGAAAAAGTGTAAACAGAATGTTAGAATTATTTGCAAATGTATTAAAAAAGGAAAAACTACAATTTTGCATGGACATAAGTATTCAGACCCTTTGCTATAACATGTGAAGTTTAGCTCTGAGGGCCTCCCATTCCTCTTGATGATCTTTGAGATGGTTCTACACCTTGATTAGAGTCCACGGGTTGATTGGACATGATTTGGAAAGACACAACCCTGCCTATATAAGGTCTCACAGCCAATACTGCATATCAGAGCATAAACCAAGCCATGAGGAGAAAAGAACTGCCTGTGACAGAGACAGGATTGTGTGGAGGCACATACAGTATCTGGAAGAAGAGAGAAAGTATTTCTGGAGAAGGGGACAAAAAATTCTGCTGCACTGAGAGTTCCCAAGAGCACCTTTGTAACTATTAAATGGTAGACGTTTGGAACAACCAGGACTCTTCATAGAGTTGGTCACCCCAACAAATTAAATAATATGGGCAGAAGGGCCTTGGTAAAAAAGCTGACCAGTAAAAGACACATGAAAGCCCATCTGGTGTTTGCAAAAAAAAAAAAATACCTAAAGGACTCAGAGACTGTGAGAAACAAGATTCTCTGGTCTGATGAAACCAAGATCGATGTTTTTGGCTTCAATTATAGGCGTTATTTCTAAAGGAAACCAGGCACTGCTCATCACCTGCCCAATAGAGTCCCTACAGTGAAGCATGGTGGTGGCAGAATCATGATGTGGGAGTGTTTTTCAGTGGCTGGGACAGGGAGACTGGTCAAGGTTGAGGGAAAGCTTAATGGAGCAAGGTACAGAGATATTCTTAAAGAATTTCTGAGACTTTTTAACTGACAACCTGTCTTCTGGATAGGTCATCAGTATGTAATTGGTGGGGGTCCAACACCTGAGACCCTCACCAATCAGCTGTTTGAGAAGACCCTGTGCCTAAGTCTGGCATTGCAGCTTTAGTCTATTCCAGTCTAGTCTAGTGTAGCCTAGTGTTGGAAGCAGACGAGTCAGGTTGGCGCAGTGAGGGGAATCCCCCCCCCCCCTTCCTCCTGCAGTAAGAGTCTCCTGAGGGAAGCAGCTCATAGAGAACCATGACTCATTACCGTTTACAGACAGAGTATTATGAGGGGGTCAATAGCCAAAGGCAACAGGGTATCAAAGGTACTAGAACTGCTACAAAGTCCAGGTACCAGACCGAAGCCGGGGTTTAGCACAGCACAGCAGAGAAAGATAAAGCAAGGTATCCCAGTTTGCCTGCCAGTTTAGCCCAAAACCTGCTGGAGCCAAGAGAAAGACCAGATATTTTCTGGATGCAAGTTTATTCAAGTACGCCTACATGCACACGAACGTGGTTTGGTTCCGCATCTGAGCTGCATTTTTTGCGGCTCGGATGCAGACACATTGACTTCAATGGGGCTGCAAAAGATGCGGGCAGCACTCCGTTGCTCCGTTCCGTAGCCCAGCAAAAAAAAAAGAGCATGTCCTATTCTTGTCCATTTTGTGGACAAGGATAGGCATTGTTACAATGGATCTGCAAAAAAAACGGATGCCATATGGACATCATTCGTAGTTTTTTTTTTGCGGATCCGCATTTCGCGGGCCGCAAAACACATATGTTCATGTGCATGTAGGCTAAAGCTGTTGAACTTTTCCAATTCTGGACTCTTAGGCCCCTTTCGTATGAGCGAGTTTTCCGCGCGGGTAGAATGTGACGTGAACACATTGCACCCGCACTGAATCCCGACCCATTCATTTCAATGGGTCTGTGTACATGAGCGCTGTTTTTCACGCAGCCCTGGCCCCATAGAAACAAATGGGGCTGCGTGAAAAACGCATTACGTCCGCAAGCAAGTGCGGATGTGATGCGTTTTTCACTAATGGTCGCTAAGAGATGTTGTTTGTAAACCTTCAGTTTTTTATCACGCGCGTGAAAAATGCATCAAAACGCATCGCACCCACGCGGAAAAAACTGAAGAACTGAAAGCAATCGCAGACAAAACTGACTGAACTTGCTTGCGAAATGGCGCGAGTTTCACTGAACGCACCCTAAACGCATAACCCTGGGAGTGATGGTATCCAGGTAGGAGCGCCGTCACACACACAAAACTAATAAGGCCGCATCACCACTTGGCATTCCTAAAAACCTGTGACGCGATCGGCCCTGGGGGAGGCACGCTGCACAAGGACAATATTCTGCTTGGAAAGGATGAGAATTTTCTATATTACAGAACTATTCTCACAATTTGCAGCCATGGGGGCATCTACGGATGGCATATATCCTTTGGGAAAAACTACGGCAGAATACAAGGGGTTAATAGCAAACAATCCTCACTCAATAAAACAAGAGTGCAACCGATGTGCTATACAAATATATCATTTGAGAAGACATTATACAAAATCAGTTTGCAACTAAGAGAGATTTAATGGTGAATTTCCCAGCGATTCAGCAAGTCTGCGTTCTGTCCACATTACTTATTTTAATTGACAATCATTTCTGTAATCTGAATAGCTTAACTTTATTGTTTGCGCTGCCCTTGGTTATTACAATGGCGGCAGTAAAAAGCACCATTGTTTGCTGACTAGGCTTTAACAAACGAAACAAATAATATACAGGATAAAAATGCACAAGCATCTTCTCAATCTTCAGACTCAAGGACGGGGTTCTGTTTTGTGTGTCTGAAGTTACAAATAATGTCTTGTTTCTTCACTTAAATTGCAATTCTGTAATAGTAATGCAAACACCATCTTGCAATTTACTTGTATCAATGATGCCAATGACATATAGACACTACCAATGTAATACCATATGCATGCCGAAGGAGACATTTACCCCTTCTTTAGTGCTACCATGAGAAAACCTGTAACTGTGTCCCCTGAAAAAAGATAGGTCTGTTGCCTCCTTGAGTGGCAACCATAGTGTTGCTGTAAGGAGTGGAAGGACCCCCTTGGTTATGTGTTAATTTATGCCACTGATATTTATATGCACTGTGCCTTTTAGTGTTGATCGAGCACCAAAGTGCTCAGGTGCTCTGGTTCTCGAGTAGAAAACTTTGGGATGCTCGGGTGCTCTACAGACCACCCGAGCACAATGGAAGTCAATGGGAGAACCCGAGCATTAAACCAGGCACCCCCTGCTCTGAAGAGGGGAGGGTGTCTGGTTCACATGAAAAGGTCAGAAATTGATGGAAACACCACTGAAATGGTTCGGGAACAGCATGGGGAGGATGTCTGGATGCATTTTGGACTCCCAGGTCGCTGCTGGGAACGATGTTGTCCGAGTAGTACGCCAATTTTACAGACTGACAATAATACGCACAAAACCGAAGATAAAATTGATTTTAGAGGAAAAATTGTTAGGAAACATTCTTTCCTGTATATTTACTTGACCATCTAAAACATTATGGGCGAGGGCCTGCTGCTGAGCTGACCATCTAAAACATTAGGGGTGATGTTCTGCTGCTGATCTGACCATCTAAAACATTATGGGCGAGGGCCTGCTGCTCAGCTGACCATTGAAAGAATTATGGTTGAGGGCCTGCTGCTGAGCTGACCATCTAAAAAAGATTATGGTTGAGGGCTTGCTGCTGAGCTGACCATCAAAAAAATGTTAGTTGAGGGCCTGCTGCTGAGCTTACCTATTGATGCCATGTGGCGGATCATGCTGGTGGTGGTGAGGTTGCTAGTGTTCACGCCCCTGCTCATTTTGGTACAGCACAGGTTGCAAATTACAATTCTTTTATTGTCCGCATTTTCCTCAAAAAAGCGGCAGACTGCGGAACACCTAGCCCTTGGCAAGTGAGATTACCGCAAGGGGGTGCTCCGTCAAACAGTTGTGGGCCTGTTTGGTGTGGCCCGCCTTTTCCTTTTTGCCACCCCACTGCCTCTTCCAGCCTGTGGCGGTGCTGCCGATCCCTCCCCCTCTGTACTGCTGTCCTCGCTCAGCTTGCCACCTTCCCAGGTTGAGTCAGTGATTTAATCGTCCACCACCTCCTCTTCCACTTCCTCACTCTGGTCATCCTCCTGACTTGTTGACCTAACAACAACCTCATTTATTGACAACTGTGTCTCATCCTCATCAACCTCTTGAGACACTAATTGCCATTTTCTTCCGCCTACCATTCTGAGAGTAATGGACAGACTGAACGCCTTAATCAGTCTGTGGAACAATTCTTGAGGTTGTATGTTGCTGATGACCAGCAATTATGGGTCAAATTCCTTCCGTTGGCTGAATTTGCTTTGCATAACCGTGTCAATTCTTCTGCTGGGGTCTCCCCTTTCTTTTGTAACCATGGTTTTCATCCCCGTTTTCATTCTAGGTCATCCGTCTCCTTCTCTAACCCTCTCCTCCGAACTGTGCACAGTTTGGGCCCTAGAAAAGGCTCAAAGTTCTCAAAAACCCAAGGCCAATAGGAGACGTTCAAGGGGGGCGAACTTTTAGGTTGGGGATAAAGTATGGTTGTCCTCCAAGAATCTATCTCTCAAGGTAGCTTCTAGAAAATTTGCTCCTCGTTTTATCGTTTAAGTTAGGGCTGCCCGAGTCATTCCACATTCATAATGTATTTCATAAATCTCTACTTAAAAAGTATTTTGAACCTGTTGTACTGTTGAAAGCCTCGCCTGCGCCGGTTCTTGTTAGTGATGCTGTCGAGTATGTGGTGTCTAAGATAGTGGGTGTCAGGAGAGTGCGTAATTCCTTACAGTACCTGATTCATTGGAAGGGGTATGGACCCGAAGAGAGATCTTCGGTACCCACCAGGGAGGTTCATGCTCCTAGACTTGTTCGAAAATTTCATTTAGAACACCCTGAAAGGCCATCGCCTGAAGTCTTGGGTCTGGTGGCCCCTCGTAAAAGGGGGGGTACTGTCACGGGGCGCCAAAGGCGCACTCGGTCTCCCATCAACCGCAGACCTGCTGCTGCGCGGACTCGGCGTGCACGTTCAGTACAGCGTGCGGCCCGGCCGGGATAAGACATCAATGAGGATGGAGCCCGTCCCCTGCCAAGTGCCGAAACCAGGAAGTGGACGGCGCGCTGGGACCAGGTAAGTATCAAATAGCCTGTTGAGAAAACCCCTTTAACCCTTTGTACTGCGTAGCTCTCTTGGTTCTGACCCGGTCCGTTCACGTTCCGTATTTTGTCTTGTCTGTCTTCCCTGCACATATCCTAAGTAAGAGATTGTCCTCCAGTTGTCCCCTGTCATCAGGACTCGTGAGGCAAGTAGGCAGGGCAAGGGGTGAGGGTGGAGCGCAGTAGTCACTATCCTTCCCCCTGTGTGTGTGGACGTGACCATTACACATGGTGATTCTCTGTTGTAATCTGCGGTCCATCCAACCTTGTGCTCGGGAGAACCGGTCCAGGGCTCCATGGTTGGTGGAAAATGAGGCTGTATTCTACCCAGTCCAACTACAATCGCATGAGCATGGTTGAGCTCTAGGGATAGTCGTGGCTCATCTGCAGTGGACTACTCAAGGAGTCTGTGGTATCCCTTGACCCTTAAGAGGTTTTTACGATATATGTCCCTCTGATAGAGCAAGTAGTCGTGACGCCAGTTGCATTTAAGCAATGAGGACATGGAGTCACCTTTGTAGATGGTAGTATTGGTACCCAGGTGTAGGATTGAGTGGTGTAAGGGTTGCCTATGGTGTCCCTTAGGTGTAGTTTTAGCACTTTGTCACGGTGCTCCTACCTGGATATCCTGTATCCCCTGAATAATTTTCAGCTACCACCATATAAGTGCCAGACACAATGCCCAGGCAAGTGACTGTGTCCCCATAGGTTACAGCTACAGTAACCCTAAATGTTTTGCCTCATTATCCCCATAAGGGTCAGATGCAGTGCCTCCATAAGCGTTGTTATAATGGGAATATTATTTCACTACCTTCTTTCACACTATTGTTCTGTATGAACTGAGGACCCTGACTCTAATGTACTTGATCCTGTCGGGAAGTAATAATTCCATCAAGAATTATTAATTATGGTCATAAAAATAATTAACCACAAAAAATTAAATGTATAAAATTTGTCATAAATTCTTAAAATCATGACCTGGTGAATTGTAGACAACCTAATCGATACAATTCACATCTGAGTCTGACTATTTCCTCAGATAATAAGTTATTTTTGATTTGAGATGACGTTAATGATAAACATGTAGTTCTGCATTATACAATAATACACAGGTTTATTGGTTACAAGGTTATATACATACATAAGTAAATAAACACAATGATACATGCAAATGGTTATATATAGCGTTAATATAAAGCATTACAAGCTTAACAATACATGTGAGTGGCATTAACTTGTCACGTTATAACAAAGCTATTAGGTTAGGATATCAAAATAGGAACATAAGTTATATACATCACTTCTGTTCAGAGAAAACCTCATGATATCAAGATGGGCATGTCTAATCCTAGACATCAATATGGAATGCTAAATACATTCCGCCCCCTCTAACCAACTACACATCACATGACTTCCAGAATGGGCAAATCCATTCAAGGATATAACTTAGAAGAGATAACTGTATCCTTCCGCCCCATTCTGGACTATTTTCACACACATGACTTTGGTAATATTATTAAGACAAATAACAGGGATCTAGGATCTTTGCTAGATCATATCTTTAATGGGAAGGACTTGAAACAAGTCTTTCCTGTGGGAATGCGAAGAATGTTATAGCAATATATATATCTCTAAGCAATTATTTAATGCTTTGCTAGATTATGAGTCTTGACTCTTCTGCAGGTAGACTGAAGCCTCACAATATCCTAAGACTACATCTCAATATGGAGATAATCAATTAATTAATTTATTTATTCGCCAATCTAGATGGTATAATTTCACTCACACTATTAAATTAGTCTTAATAAAATGAAATATCATTTTCTGTGTCTCTTATCAAGTCCTAGTAGGAATCTCACTTCTGCTCCTAGGAAAGCTGGGTGGTCCATCATAGCGCATCTCACCATGGCTTTCATCTTGATAGACCCCTCTAGAGAGCTCAACTTGTCTCCTCTCTCCTCCTCCTTTTCTCTCCTCTTGTGTGTGGTTTATGATCACAAACTTATCAGTTAGACACACCTTCCTAGTTTGAAACTTTCCAATCATTGTCGGATGGGCATGACCATTGATAGTAAATGTGACATCATAACCTTACCCAGAATGCACTTTTGCTACTGTTGTAATGTCACCTACTTATACCTAGGTGGCACTGCTGTGTAAGCTATTTGCATCATAGTATAAAGGGTTAACTATGTAAGTCTGAATAAAACGTATTCTATACATTTAACCTTAGAAGCTTTAATTCAAAGCTATAGGGATTAATTCTGACACTTGTAGCAATTAGAGACAGACCTCTAAGCGTCTCTCTGAATGTTTCTCAGACTGTTGATTTATGGACCATATTGATATGAATGGCCTTGTTTTCTCACTGAGATATCAGTACCTCCTGTCATATCAAAGATGTGATTCATTGTTACAAAACACACATCTTTACAGACACTCTTTTAGAGACTAATATTCTCCTAATGAGAGATATATATAATATACTGGATACATGTTGTCTTCATAACTTATAGCAATATAATATATATATATATGTCCTACTGATTGTCTTATACTAAGGACTAAGGCTCATTAAATGAATACATGAATATTATATATTTTGCTTCATTAATAAATACCTAATTGTATAGGTAATTATCGCCAGCTGCATAGAGCTCATCTTTATCTCCCGTCATAAATTTATAAGTAGACAAGGAGGCCTCTTCTCAGACTGGTACATTAATGAGAAGAATAACACTGAAGAGTAGAAACCTTTTTACACAGAAACCTTTGTGCGACCTTACTTTGGCCTACTCAACACATACAAAATTGCAAATATAGTCGAGCATGGCTCTTAAAGGCAATGAACATCCATCTTGACTAGAATGAATTGGATATCAATGCATTTACCTATCAAAAGGCACAACAATCCTTTTTTCCCCATCCGCAATAAGGGGAACAGCAGCAAACTACCATACACATTAGATGGTCAGATTCTCCTGCTGAAACTGGCACATTCAGCTGATATTTACCATATATAATGTACATGGCCAGGATCCAACAAGGGAAGTTCACACAGGCTGTAGACAGGGAGTAAAGGGACGACAGCAGCATCCTGGACACACAGATCCAGGATGTATTACTAGGAGGGATACAGGCTGTGAGCAGACTGTAAACTAAATATCAGCATGCTCACAGCCTGTGTCCCTCCCAATATCATTTGTCTGAAAACAAATAAACCAATGAAGACTGCGCACTGAAACTTAGTGCATTTTTTTTACTTCGGGTAAAAAGTAACAATATATAAAAATGTTTCCATATCAAAATGTGCCCATAACCTTTGAAGGGCAGCTGAAACTAGCTGACCTGTTGCATGTGTGTTTGGAAGCTGAAGACATCTGTGTTGGTCCCATGTTCATATGCGCCTACATTGCTGAGTTTTAATATATGCAAATAAGCCTCTAGGAGCAAAGGGGGTGTTGCCATTACACCTTGAGACTCCACTCTTTCTTGCACTCTCTGCACTTTGATTGACAGGTCCAGGCATGATGATGTTTTCACACCTGGTCCTGTCATTCAAAGTGAAGTGAATTCATCAGTTGCAGAGAGAGCAAAGCCTCTAGGTGTAATAGCAACGTCCCCATTGCTTCTAGAGGCTCATTTGCATATATTAAAACATCATTTTTCTCAGCAATGCAGGCACATATGAACATGGGACCAACACAGATGCCTTTAGTTGCTAACAGGTCGGCCAGTTTTAATAGGTAAAAATCTGCTGACAGAGGCCCTTTAAGTACTTCAGTCAGATTATTTGTTTCGTCAACCGTTATGATAACTTTGGCTCCCATATGTCATTGTGCACCGGTTTACATGTCTATTCCTATATTCCCTAGGACAGTATGGATGGATCTTTTATGTGTTCACAAATGATGTTTAGTCTGTTATTATGATGGATTACAGTAGGCAAAGGAAATATTTGCTCTAGATTCTGAAGCAATGTATAGTCATGCAGAAGTGTAATGTATCTTACAAAGTGGAGCCGTTATTTGTCACACTCAAAAAATCTACTGAACTGTTGACAGATAAACATTATGAAAATGTATTGGAACTTGTACTATTGTGCTGACATACCAACTATACTACTGATGATATCGGGGTTGAAAGCTTTGGATGTCTACATCAAGGTAAGTGTGTTAAAGGGCTTCTGTCACCCCCCAAACACCAATTTTCAGTTTTTGACTTAATATATTTTCTAATGTATGCAGATTCCATATATACCCCTCTTACCTCTGGCTGTGCTGTAATTTCAGTAAAAATCATACTTTTGTGATATGTACATTTCTTCACTACCAGCAAGTTGGGCGGTTACTTGCTGGTAGCCGCCTCATTCTCTGTCTGAAAAAACGTCCCCTCCTCCACTTGATTGACAGGGCCAGCGAGCGCTCTCCTCCTTCAGCTGGCTCTGCCTGCAGCTCAAATCCCGCGCCTGCGCCGTACCGGTCCTCATTCGGCGCAGGCGCGCTGAGAGAAGGACGCTCGCTTGGCTGCTTTTTCCTCAGTGCGCCTGCGCCGATGACGTCAGCCCTACACTCAGAAGATAAATAGGAAACTCTTACTCCTCTGCTGGAACTTAAGTTAGCTGTGGTCTGTCTCTAACAGTGATTCTAGGAACTTCTTGTTCTGGCTTTAGAGTACCTCAAGCTTCGGCTCAGCTTGGGTGAAGGCAATGCAAGCTTAGGAGGGGTCAAGCAACCATGTAGATGTGAGATTGTGGAAAAGCTCTGCCTGTATAATGTTTATGCCTAAAAATTGTATTGGAACTGTCATTTGGCATTTTGGGCACTAGAGGCCACTGTTTTGCAGCTACAGTCAGCACACTCTGGGATCTGCATATAAAAAGCAGATGATGACTCATGCAAGCTGCTTCTGAGAAAACCAGGAAGTCTGAGCTGATCTGACATGGTGGAAGCATTGTGCTGTAAGAGACTGAATCTGATTCCATCCTGGCTTGCTGATGTCTGGCAGTGAATGGACATGCAGAGGAAGGAGAGTAGCTGTTGTCCCCTTACTGGATCCAGCTCTTTGAAAGAGAGATTGTCCCAGGAAGACCATTTACAGGGTGTGGACAAGAAGCCTTATGATCAAGCAAGGCCGCACGGTTGCTGAGAGGTTGGTGGCCATCCCGGGTAAGCGGCATCCTTGAGCCCAGAACGGACGCAGGTCAGTACACCTGGTTACTGATTGTACAATTCTGTGTGGCGCCTGAAGTAACAGAGACTAGCCTAGGCCTTGTATTAGTTAGATAGTTAGGTTTATATCTTTTGTTAGGCCTTACTGTAATGTAGCGCAGTAATTGACTTGCAGGCTCCGCTGCGTCTGCCACCGGTTAGGGGTGAAGAGAAGTGCGCTAAACCTTAAGGGGAGCGTGTGGACTGCTGGGGGCGCACGAGACAACCAAACAAGGACCGTGTTTTAATTTCGGCAGTATTCCATTTATTCGTAAGACAACGCGTTTCGGGGTAAAGTCCCCTTTATCAAGTCTGAGCCGGGAAGGTTAGGAGAGTGTCACGGCTCATCTGAAGAGGCGCATGTAGGACCGGTTAGGGGTGTCCTCTGTAGCGGCACAGCATGACTTGCAGGCTCTGCTGTGTGCACCAACGGGTTCGGCCTGTACCTCGGACAGGGACGGTGACTGTGGGCCTGGGGTATTACTTAATCTGTTTATACTTGTGTTATTACTATTGTCAAAGTAAAGTTTCTGTTCTTGCATATAAAGCTGGTGTCTGTCGCTTTCCTTGTCTGTGACTTCACTGTATCCTGGGGAGCCCACCCCAGTACACGGCTTACATAGACTTCAGAGGCAGGGCCTCTGGGCCTAGCAGAGCAGGCAGTGCTCTGCTAGCCAGCACACAACCTCACCCTAAGGAGGGTAGACTAGACACTGACTTCACGGACTAACTAACTCCTTCCTGTCTAGAAAGGGCTGGAAGGGAACAAGGTGGTTCCTCTCCAGGGAAGTTAATACTGACAATGTTGCCGCCATCTGCTGGTAAACCAGGCTATTACACTTGAACACAACTGTTTCAGAAATAAATATGCATATTATCAGGAGATGACATAGAATACATTAGCTGTTATACATTAGCACAAAGAAGATGGTAGCAGGGTGTCAAAAAGAGTGGTAATGCCACTCCGGGACCTTACACATGGGACCAACACAGATGCCTTCAGCAGCCAAGTGCACATGTAACAGGTCAGCCAGTGTTATAGGTACAAATCTGCTGACAGATGCCCTTTTATTCCCTTATACTCATCTCCTAATCCTTGGTAGATCTTGATGAACAGAAGCTTCCTTCCAGCCATATTGTGTAGCTGAGTCAGCCACTGCCATAGTGTTGCCCACAACTGTACGGAGCCAGAACCAAAGGCTCTTTTCGCACTTGGCTCTGTCAGAGATTCCACCATATTTGACAGCATGCTGTGCTATTCTTCCTGTCAAAATGACTGACACCATGGAACCCAACAGACCATATTACAAGTTAGGCTACTTTCACACTTGCGTTGTTGTTTTCCGGTATTGCGATACAGCAGAGGATTTCAATACCGGAAAAAAAGGTTTCTGTTTAGTTTTCATGCATTCTGAATGGAAAGAAATCCGTTCAGGATACATCAGGATTTCTTCCGTTCCGTCAGCATACAGTTTTATGACTGCACTTAAGCTGCGGTTTTGTGTCCGGTCATAAAAACTGAAAAATATGGATCTGGCACTGAAAACAATGTAAGTCAATAGTGACGTATCCGTTTTTTTAGGAGCCTAAATAAACGGATCCGTCACCCATTGACTTTCAATGTATTTAGTGATGGATCCGTTTTTTTCCATTTTGATTTCACCCAGTGCAAAGATCAGTCTGCTAACCTATCCCAGGAGCTTGTTAGTATACCTCATGGCGTCCAGCAAATAGGACACATGCCCTACTAATTCTCCACCTGCTACACTCCTGTAAGGAGCTGTAAAAGGACTCCCATGCATGAGACCTTACTATACTCCAGTCCTATGGAGCCCTAAGGAATTCTAAAGGTTCCTGGCCATGGCTCTTCATTGGCGCCTTATTATTGGCCTGCAAACACTTGACTTGTATTCGCAAATATTAATTCATATCTTACGCATCCATCAAAACCCAAAATGTTGGTATATTGTGAATTCCCAGAAGGTTATGCATTGTATGTTCTGGACCTATGATAAGGTCACATATCAGAATAAACCAATTATACTAAAATATCCATGTCTACTGAGTCAATAGACCACTCTTAGTATAGGCAGATGAACTTATGTAGGTCATGGTGATAATCAGGTCCCCAAATTTTTTCACAATTCGCAATTTTATTGTAACATTTTTCTAGCATCTGTATTTCAGGAGAAACCTCTTGCAGACCCAGTGGCATTAGATTGCTGCGCCGGTGAGCTTGTGTATAGCCTATTGATCAGCCGCACTGACCAGTTGCCCATGACCGGATGTGTTTTGCGGTCCGCAAATTGCGGATCCACAAAAAACAAACAAATGGCATCCGTTTTTTGCGCATCCGTTTTTTTTGCAGATCCATTGTAAAAATGCCTATTCTTGTCCGCAAAACGGACAAGAATAGGACATGCTCTATATTTATTTGCGGGGCTACGGAACGGACATACGATGCGGATAGTATGCGGTGTGCGGTCAGCATTTTTTGCGGATCCATTGAAATGAATGGGTCCGCATCCTATCTGCCCAAAAAACCTGAACGGACACGGAAACAAAATACGTTCGTGTACATGAGGCCTTAGACTGATATTAAAAGTACTGTAGATGCAGCTTTGGTTTTGTGCTGTTCAGCCTCTTAAATAGAAAATGACACTTCAGTCATCTGATTATCTCTGCAATGCATGAAAGAGCTTCCTCCGCAAGCAGCTGAGATGACAGCAGAGTCTGGCAGGCAGATTGATTGCCTGCATTATAGGAAGAGATAAGAAGCTGGCATGGAAGCAAATCGAGAAGGTAAAGCCAATTTCGTACGGCATATTCTACCCAGAGTATATGGTCACAACACACTGAGATCTTATGTTCCTCGTGACTTGGAATTATGTATCTCAAATGCAACTTCTTAAAGATATTATATGGGTTGAAGTTTATGGACCTGTGTCTTTTTTTTTATACTGTATGACTATTCCGATGAGGGCTCTATCACTGGTTCTTAGTCCAATGCCTCGAATCTCGATCAACTATAAAATGTAAAACTTTGAAAATAGAATAGTGATAAATGTATGATCATTGGGAGTCCGACCACTGGGACCTCCGACTGATCATGAGAAAGTCTCATACCCCAAATGTTATGTCCAGGGCCCCAAACCCAGTGGCTGCCACCTATATAACTGTATCGCTGCCCTTAGGATGGTGATACAGTTGAATTACTGCGACATGAGATGGCTACCTGCCCCGGTGTACACTGTTATAGGCCACTAGGCCTGAGACCTATGATAGACTAGAGCAGAGAAGACAGTGTGATGATGTTATCGCTTTTCTCTGCGCCAACATGCAGACGGCGTGCTCATTTTATTGAGAAGAAAGTTGAACACATATGTATTGGGGCTTGGTCACCGAATCTCAGCTAGAGCATAGTCTCATAGACTTTGAAAGAAGCACTCATGTGCAAGCTCCAGTCCATTCAAGTGGTGGACACGGGCCTCATTCTCATGAATAGTGGGGGTCCAACTGGTTAGACCTCCAGTAATTATATATTTATCACCTATCTTTGCATGTATGCATTATTCACTGTGGGTAATATTACCTGACTATTTATACCAGACCAATAAAAAAAAAAAAAGTGCGGGATTCAGCACATAACTATCAGGAACAGAGTCGAACAGACCTCATTGACTATAATGGGGTCCATGCGGCAGAATGTTTTTTAGCAGAGAAAAAAGTCCTGCATGCTGGACTTTTTGCTCCATTATTTTTTTAAGAACTCTGCAATGGAGGCCCCAATGGAGCCTCTGACACAGATGTGAACATGCCCTAAGATGGATATTTGTGCCATATTCGATTTCGCGAAATTTAGCAAATAGTCGTTTGAATATTCATCTTATATTCGTCGAAATCGAATATTCGTCATTATTCTATTTCTCGTAAATAATATTATGCGTAATTATTTGCGTATTGCGTTTTTTTTTTTAACTGTATAAGGCAACTTTCCTATTGGTTGGCTATGGCTATTGGCTAATATGTGTATTTTACGAATATTCGCTATATATTGCTATATATTCTTGTTTTAGAATATGACGAATATTCTAAAAAACTAAGTTATAGCAATATAGCGAATATTCGTAAAATACACATATAGACTGCAATTTAGCTAATATAGTGCTATAATCTTTTTTTTATAGTCCAATTTTTTTTGTCTCTTCTGAACTTCAGATTTAAAAAAATTTACACTATTAAAAAAATACTATAGCACTATATTAGATAAATTACAGTCTATATGTGTATTTTACGAATATTCGCTATATTGCTATAACTTTGTTTTTTAGAATATGACGAATATTCTAAAAAACTAAGTTATAGCAATATAGCGAATATATTAGTTATTTAGAAATTTCGTCTTTTTTTTTTTTCAATCTGTACTGTTATTCCACTTTGGCATACTCCTCCCCGACAAGCGTCCCCGTCACCATGGGAATGCCTGTGGGTTAGAATATACCATCGGATCTGAGTTTTCACGATCTCAGGGAAAACTCAGATCCGATGGTATCTTTTTAACCCACAGGTGTTCCCATGGTGACGGGGACGCTTGTCAGGGAGGAGTATGCGAACAACTGTACAGATTGGAAATTTTTTTTGAATATTCTAAATAACGAATATATTCACTATATTGCTATGTATTATTTTTTTAGAATATTCGTCATTTTTTTTCCATATGAAAACATGATTCCTTCCTGATTAAGTTGCTTGTGGGCCAATGACTCATTGACCCACAAGAAAGAAGCAGGGAGGAATCATGTTTTCAGATGTTAAAAAATGACGAATATTCGATATAGCGAATATATAGTACTATATTCAAAATATTAGCGAATTAGTGAAGTTGCGATATTCGCGATTAATATTCGCTATTCGAATATTTACGCTCAACACTAATTTTGAGTGGTGATGCATCAAGTGGCCTTTAAAAAGTTATGGAAAACCAGCCCCATTGTGTGTTTGTTAGCTAGCAAGTAGAGGTGAGTTACACTTGATAGTTGGCACTCACTAACGTAGACAGAGGTTGGAGCAGTGACACCCTCAGCAGAGGGGAGCACTGGACAGGGGCAGGCAACCTTACTGCTTCCCAGACCTTGCACCCACAAGCATTCAGAGGACCTGTGATGGGTCAGGACAAGAAGAACAGACCATCCAGCTTTCCTCAGAAGGAGAGAAATGTCTTATGTAGAGAGTGATGTGCAGTGCTGTAAGCAGGTGCGCCATGTGGAGAAGAGTCGCAGTCTGTTGTCATACCTTTACAGATTGTGTGCCGTATGGAGAGGAGCCTGTACCAAGTAGCAGTGAGCACTTTGGGTAGCTATCCAAACCTCCCATATTATAATCTGCTACTGAACACAATTGACATGTTTTCAGAGTAATTCAGCCACCAACCTGAGACCTCATGTTATGAACTCTATTGCTCCTGCCTAGAGTTGAGCGAACACCTGGATGTTCGGGTTCGAGAAGTTCGGCCGAACATCCCGGAAATGTTCGGGTTCGGGATCCGAACCCGATCCGAACTTCGTCCCGAACCCCATTGAAGTCAATGGGGACCCGAACTTTTCGGCACTAAAACGGCTGTAAAACAGCCCAGGAAAGGGCTAGAGGGATGCAAAAGGCAGCAACATGTAGGTAAATCCCCTGCAAACAAATGTGGATAGGGAAATGAATTAAAATTAAAATTAAATAAATAAAAATTAACCAAAATCAATTGGAGAGAGGTTCCATAGCAGAGAATCTGGCTTCCCGTCACCCACCACTGGAACAGTCCATTCTCAGATATTTAGGCCCCGGCACCCAGGCAGAGGAGAGAGGTCCCGTAACAGACAATCTGGCTTCATGTCAGCAGAGAATCAGTCTTCATGTCATAGCAGAGAATCAGGCTTCACGTCACCCACCACTGTAAGAGTCCATTTTCATAAATTTAGGCCCAGCACCCAGGCAGAGGAGAGAGGTCCCGTAACAGACAATCTGGCTTCATGTCAGCAGAGAATCAGTCTTCATATCATAGCAGAGAATCAGGCTTCACGTCAGCCACCAATGCAACAGTCCATTGTCAGATATTTAGGCCCAGCACCCAGGCAGAGGAGAGAGGTCCCGTAACAGAGGATCTGGCTTCATGTCAGCAGAGAATCAGTCTTCATGTCATAGCAGAGAATCAGGCTTCACGTCACCCACCACTGTAAGAGTCCATTTTCATAAATTTAGGCCCAGCACCCAGGCAGAGGAGAGAGGTCCCGTAACAGAGGATCTGGCTTCATGTCAGCAGAGAATCAGTCTGCATGTCATAGCAGAGAATCAGGCTTCACGTCAGCCACCACTGCAACAGTCCATTGTCATAAATTTAGGCCCAGCACCCAGGCAGAGGAGAGAGGTCCCGTAACAGACAATCTGGCTTCATGTCAGCAGAGAATTAGTCTGCATGTCATAGCAGAGAATCAGGCTTCACGTCAGCCACCACTGCAACAGTCCATTGTCATAAATTCAGGCCCAGCACCCAGGCAGAGGAGAGAGGTCCCGTAACAGACAATCTGGCTTCATGTCAGCAGAGAATCAGTCTGCATGTCATAGCAGAGAATGAGGCTTCACGTCACCCACCACTGCAACAGTCCATTTTCATAAATTTAGGCCCAGCACCCAGGCAGAGGAGAGAGGTCCCGTAACAGAGGATCTGGCTTCATGTCACCAGAGAATCAGTCTGCATGTCATAGCAGAGAATCAGGCTTCACGTCACCCACCACTGCAACAGTCCATTTTCATAAATTTAGGCCCAGCACCCAGGCAGAGGAGAGAGGTCCCGTAACAGAGGATCTGGCTTCATGTCACCAGAGAATCAGTCTGCATGTCATAGCAGAGAATCAGGCTTCACGTCAGCCACCACTGCAACAATCCATTGGCATATATTTAGGCCTAGCACACAGGCAGAGGAGAGAGGTCCCGTAACAGACAATCTGGCTTCATGTCAGCAGAGAATCAGTCTGCATGTCATAGCAGAGAATGAGGCTTCACGTCAGCCACCACTGCAACAATCCATTGGCATATATTTAGGCCTAGCACACAGGCAGAGGAGAGAGGTCCCGTAACAGACAATCTGGCTTCATGTCAGCAGAGAATCAGTCTTCATATCATAGCAGAGAATCAGGCTTCACGTCAGCCACCAATGCAACAGTCCATTGTCAGATATTTAGGCCCAGCACCCAGGCAGAGGAGAGAGGTCCCGTAACAGAGGATCTGGCTTCATGTCAGCAGAGAATCAGTCTGCATGTCATAGCAGAGAATGAGGCTTCACGTCACCCACCACTGCAACAGTCCATTTTCATAAATTTAGGCCCAGCACCCAGGCAGAGGAGAGAGGTCCCGTAACAGAGGATCTGGCTTCATGTCACCAGAGAATCAGTCTGCATGTCATAGCAGAGAATCAGGCTTCACGTCAGCCACCACTGCAACAATCCATTGGCATATATTTAGGCCTAGCACACAGGCAGAGGAGAGAGGTCCCGTAACAGACAATCTGGCTTCATGTCAGCAGAGAATCAGTCTGCATGTCATAGCAGAGAATGAGGCTTCACGTCACCCACCACTGCAACAGTCCATTTTCATAAATTTAGGCCCAGCACCCAGGCAGAGGAGAGAGGTCCCGTAACAGACAATCTGGCTTCATGTCAGCAGAGAATTAGTCTGCATGTCATAGCAGAGAATCAGGCTTCACGTCAGCCACCACTGCAACAGTCCATTGGCATATATTTAGGCCCTGGCACCCAGACAGAGGAGAGGTTCATTCAACTTTGGGTAGCCTTGCAATATAATGGTAAAATGAAAATAAAAATAGGATTGAATGAGGAAGTGCCCTGGAGTCCAATAATATATGGTTATGGGGAGGTAGTTAATGTCTAATCTGGACAAGGGACGGACAGGTCCTGTGGGATCCATGCCTGGTTCATTTTTATGAACGTCAGCTTGTCCACATTGGCTGTAGACAGGCGGCTGCGTTTGTCTGTAATGACGCCCCCTGCCGTGCTGAATACACGTTCAGACAAAACGCTGGCTGCCGGGCAGGCCAGCACCTCCAAGGCATAAAAGGCTAGCTCTGGCCACGTGGACAATTTAGAGACCCAGAAGTTGAATGGGGCCGAACCATCAGTCAGTACGTGGAGGGGTGTGCACACGTACTGTTCCACCATGTTAGTGAAATGTTGCCTCCTGCTAACACGTTGCGTATCAGGTGGTGGTGCAGTTAGCTGTGGCGTGTTGACAAAAGTTTTCCACATCTCTGCCATGCTAACCCTGCCCTCAGAGGAGCTGGCCGTGACACAGCTGCCTTGGCGACCTCTTGCTCCTCCTCTGCCTTGGCCTTGGGCTTCCACTTGTTCCCCTGTGACATTTGGGAATGCTCTCAGTAGCGCGTCTACCAACGTGCGCTTGTACTCGCGCATCTTCCTATCACGCTCCAGTGCAGGAAGTAAGGTGGGCACATTGTCTTTGTAGCGTGGATCCAGCAGGGTGGCAACCCAGTAGTCCGCACAGGTTAAAATGTGGGCAACTCTGCTGTCGTTGCGCAGGCACTGCAGCATGTAGTCGCTCATGTGTGCCAGGCTGCCCAGGGGTAAGGACAAGCTGTCCTCTGTGGGAGGCGTATCGTCATCGTCCTGCCTTTCCCCCCAGCCACGCACCAGTGATGGACCCGAGCTGCGTTGGGTGCCACCCCGCTGTGACCATGCTTCATCCTCATCCTCCTCCACCTCCTCCTCATCCTCGTCCTCCTCGTCCTCCAGTAGTGGGCCCTGGCTGGCCACATTTGTACCTGGCCTCTGCTGTTGCCAAAAACCTCCCTCTGAGTCACTTCGAAGAGACTGGCCTGAAAGTGCTAAAAATGACCCCTCTTCCTCCTCCTCCTCCTCCTCCTCCTGGGCCACCTCCTCTTCCATCATCGCCCTAAGTGTTTTCTCAAGGAGACATAGAAGTGGTATTGTAACGCTGATAACGGTGTCATCGCCACTGGCCATGTTGGTGGAGTACTCGAAACAGCGCAACAGGGCACACAGGTCTCGCATGGAGGCCCAGTCATTGGTGGTGAAGTGGTGCTGTTCTATAGTGCGACTGACCCGTGCGTGCTGCAGCTGAAACTCCACTATGGCCTGCTGCTGCTCGCACAGTCTGTCCAGCATGTGCAAGGTGGAGTTCCACCTGGTGGGCACGTCGCATATGAGGCGGTGAGCGGGAAGGCCGAAGTTACGCTGTAGCGCAGACAGGCGAGCAGCAGCAGGATGTGAACGCCGGAAGCGCGAACAGACGGCCCGCACTTTATGCAGCAGCTCTGACATGTCGGGGTATTTGTGAATGAACTTCTGCACCACCAAATTCAGCACATGCGCCAAGCAAGGGATGTGCGTCAAATTGGCTAGTCCCAGAGCTGCAACGAGATTTCGCCCATTATCACACACCACCAGGCCGGGCTTGAGGCTCACCGGCAGCAACCACTCGTCGGTCTGTTGTTCAATACCCCGCCACAACTCCTGTGCGGTGTGGGGCCTGTCCCCCAAACATATGAGTTTCAGAATGGCCTGCTGACGTTTACCCCGGGCTGTGCTGAAGTTGGTGGTGAAGGTGTGTGGCTGACTGGATGAGCAGGTGGAAGAAGAGGAGGAGGAAGCCGAGAAGGAGGAGGTGGCAACAGGAGGCAAAGAATGTTGCCCTGCGATCCTTGGCGGCGGAAGGACGTGCGCCAAACAGCTCTCCGCCTGGGGCCCAGCTGCCACTACATTTACCCAGTGTGCAGTTAGGGAGATATAGCGTCCCTGGCCGTGCTTACTGGTCCACGTATCTGTGGTTAGGTGGACCTTGCTACAGATGGCGTTGCGCAGTGCACACTTGATTTTATCGGATACTTGGTTGTGCAGGGAAGGCACGGCTCTCTTGGAGAAGTAGTGCCGGCTGGGAACAACATACTGTGGGACAGCAAGCGACATGAGCTGTTTGAAGCTGTCTGTGTCCACCAGCCTAAATGACAGCATTTCATAGGCCAGTAGTTTAGAAATGCTGGCATTCAGGGCCAGGGATCGAGGGTGGCTAGGTGGGAATTTACGCTTTCTATCAAATGTTTGTGAGATGGAGAGCTGAACGCTGGCGTGTGACATGGTTGAGACGCTTGGTGACGGAGGTGGTGGTGGTGGTGTTGGTGGTACATCCCCTGTTTGCTGGGCGGCAGGTGCCAACGTTCCTCCAGAGGCGGAGGAAGAGGCCGAGGCGGCAGCAGCAGAATAGGCCGAGGCGGCAGCAGCAGAAGAGGTAGCAGGGGGAGCCTGAGTGACTTCCTTGGTTTTAAGGTGTTTACTCCACTGCAGTTCATGCTTTGCATGCAGGTGCCTGGTCATGCAGGTTGTGCTCAGGTTCAGAACGTTAATGCCTCGCTTCAGGCTCTGATGGCACAGCGTGCAAACCACTCGGGTCTTGTCGTCAGCACATTGTTTGAAGAAGTGCCATGCCAGGGAACTCCTTGAAGCTGCCTTTGGGGTGCTCGGTCCCAGATGGCGGCGGTCAGTAGCAGGCGGAGTCTCTTGGCGGCGGGTGTTCTGCTTTTGCCCACTGCTCCCTCTTTTGCTACGCTGTTGGCTCGGTCTCACCACTGCCTCTTCCTCCGAACTGTGAAAGTCAGTGGCACGACCTTCATTCCATGTGGGGTCTAGGACCTCATCGTCCCCTGCATCGTCTTCCACCCAGTCTTGATCCCTGACCTCCTGTTCAGTCTGCACACTGCAGAAAGACGCAGCAGTTGGCACCTGTGTTTCGTCATCATCAGAGACATGCTGAGGTGGTATTCCCATGTCCTCATCATCAGGAAACATAAGTGGTTGTGCGTCAGTGCATTCTATGTCTTTCACCGCTGGGGAAGGGCTAGGTGGATGCCCTTGGGAAACCCTGCCAGCGGAGTCTTCAAACAGCATAAGAGACTGCTGCATAACTTGAGGCTGAGACAGTTTCCCTGGTATGCATGGGGGTGATGTGACAGACTGATGGGGTTGGTTTTCAGGCGCCATCTGTGCGCTTTCTGCAGAAGACTGGGTGGGAGATAATGTGAACGTGCTGGATCCACTGTCGGCCACCCAATTGACTAATGCCTGTACCTGCTCAGGCCTTACCATCCTTAGAACGGCATTGGGCCCCACCATATATCGCTGTAAATTCTGGCGGCTACTGGGACCTGAGGTAGTTGGTACACTAGGACGTGTGGATGTGGCAGAACGGCCACGTCCTCTCCCAGCACCAGAGGGTCCACTAACACCACCACGACCATGTCCACGTCCGCGTCCCTTACTAGATGTTTTTCTCATTGTTATGGTTCACCACAACAACAAATATATTATTTGGCCCAATGTATTGTATTCAAATTCAGCGGGATATAAATTTGAGGCCTAGTATTTAGGCGCTGGGTGACCGGTATGGATTTACTAACAGAATTAGACTTGGAAATGCACAGTAGCGTGTGTGTGAAGTTATTCTGAATGACCCTATGTGCACCTTGAATATTATATACCCTTTTTGGGATAGATTTCAAATAGCTCTGATATAGCAGGAACCACTAAATTATGAAATTGCTAAATTGGGAATTGTACTTCAACCCAGAACAAAAAATGTGCTTTGACGGACACTAAATAACTTTCCCAGCTACAACAGGACAGCGGTAACGAGAGATTTAGCGGGATATAAATTTGAGGCCTAGTATTTAGGCGCTGGGTGACCGGTATGGATTTAGTGACAGAATTAGACTTGGAAATGCACAGAAGCGTGTGTGTGAAGTTATTCTGAATGACCCTATGTGCACCTTGAATATTATATACCCTTTTTGGGATAGATTTCAAATAGCTCTGATATAGCAGGAACCACTAAATTATGAAATTGCTAAATTGGGAATTGTACTTCAACCCAGAACAAAAAATGTGCTTTGACGGACACTAAATAACTTTCCCAGCTACAACAGGACAGCGGTAACGAGAGATTTAGCGGGATATAAATTTGAGGCCTAGTATTTAGGCGCTGGGTGACCGGTATGGATTTAGTGACAGAATTAGACTTGGAAATGCACAGTAAGCGTGTGTGTGAAGTTATTCTGAATGACCCTATGTGCACCTTGAATATTATATACCCTTTTAGGGATAGATTTCAAATAGCTCTGATATAGCAGGAACCACTAAATTATGAAATTGCTAAATTGGGAATTGTACTTCAACCCAGAACAAAAAATGTGCTTTGACGGACACTAAATAACTTTCCCAGCTACAACAGGACAGCGGTAACGAGAGATTTAGCGGGATATAAATTTGAGGCCTAGTATTTAGGCGCTGGGTGACCGGTATGGATTTAGTGACAGAATTAGACTTGGAAATGCACAGAAGCGTGTGTGTGAAGTTATTCTGAATGACCCTATGTGCACCTTGAATATTATATACCCTTTTAGGGATAGATTTCAAATAGCTCTGATATAGCAGGAACCACTAAATTATGAAATTGCTAAATTGGGAATTGTACTTCAACCCAGAACAAAAAATGTGCTTTGACGGACACTAAATAACTTTCCCAGCCACAACAGGACAGCGGTAACGAGAGATTTAGCGGGATATAAATTTGAGGCCTAGTATTTAGGCGCTGGGTGACCGGTATGGATTTAGTGACAGAATTAGACTTGGAAATGCACAGAAGCGTGTGTGTGAAGTTATTCTGAATGACCCTATGTGCACCTTGAATATTATATACCCTTTTTGGGATAGATTTCAAATAGCTCTGATATAGCAGGAACCACTAAATTATGAAATTGCTAAATTTGGAATTGTACTTCAACCCAGAACAAAAAATGTGCTTTGACGGACACTAAATAACTTTCCCAGCTACAACAGGACAGCGGTAACGAGAGATTTAGCGGGATATAAATTTGAGGCCTAGTATTTAGGCGCTGGGTGACCGGTATGGATTTAGTGACAGAATTAGACTGGGATATGGCCAAAAAATAACCACACTATTGCTGGTTAAATGCACTTGGTGACAGGCGCAGCTTGCCCCTGATTTAGTATATGGCCAAAAAATGAACAGACTATTGCTGGTTAAATGCACTTGGTGTGACAGCTTCACCCTGATGTAGGCTTTAGCCAAAAAACAACCACACCATTGAGGGTTAAATGCACTTGGTGACAGGCGCAGCTTGCCCCTGATTTAGTATATGGCCAAAAAATGAACAGACTATTGCTGGTTAAATGCACTTGGTGTGACAGCTTCACCCTGATGTAGGCTTTAGCCAAAAAACAACCACACCATTGAGGGTTAAATGCACTTGGTGACAGGCGCAGCTTGCCCCTGATTTAGTATATGGCCAAAAAATGAACATATATGGCCAAAAAATGAACAGACTATTGCTGGTTAAATGCACTTGGTGTGACAGCTTCACCCTGATGTAGGCTTTAGCCAAAAAACAACCACACCATTGAGGGTTAAATGCACTTGGTGACAGGCGCAGCTTGCCCCTGATTTAGTATATGGCCAAAAAATGAACAGACTATTGCTGGTTAAATGCACTTGGTGTGACAGCTTCACCCTGATGTAGGCTTTAGCCAAAAAACAACCACACCATTGAGGGTTAAATGCACTTGGTGACAGGCGCAGCTTGCCCCTGATTTAGTATATGGCCAAAAAATGAACAGACTATTGCTGGTTAAATGCACTTGGTGTGACAGCTTCACCCTGATGTAGGCTTTAGCCAAAAAACAACCACACCATTGAGGGTTAAATGCACTTGGTCGCAGCTTGGATGCACTTGGTCGCAGCACCGCACAAGACACAAAATGGCCGCCGATCACCCCATAAAAAAGTGACTGACAAACGGTCTGGGCAGCCTAAAAACAGTGAGTGAGCATTTGAGTATCAGCAGCTCAATGATGCACAGCTGCAGATCGATCGATTAATCAAGTGAAGTCCTTTGGAGGAGTTAATCTGCCTAATCTCGCCCTACTGTCGCATCCGCAACCTCTCCCTACGCTAATCAGAGCAGAGTGACGGGCGGCGCTATGTGACTCCAGCTTAAATAGAGGCTGGGTCACATGGTGCTCTGGCCAATCACAGCCATGCCAATAGTAGGCATGGCTGTGACGGCCTCTTGGGGCAAGTAGTATGACGCTTGTTGATTGGCTGCTTTGCAGCCTTTCAAAAAGCGCCAAGAAAGCGTCACAAAAGCGCCAAGAAAGCGACGAACACCGAACCCGGACTTTTACGAAAATGTCCGGGTTCGGGTCCGTGTCACGGACACCCCAAAATTCGGTACGAACCCGAACTATACAGTTCGAGTTCGCTCATCCCTACTCCTGCCACCCACTTTGCCCGGGGAAGATGCTACAGTATTTATGACCGTTGACTGCGTTTCATAGTAGAAAAACAGAAGCAGTTTTTATAATGGTTTATAATGTGTTTGCATTTGCTTTCTTAGACAGCTGATGTGTATCTGCTGAACTAGTAACATCTGTAGATACAAGCAAGTAAGCAATTTCATACCAAACCATGGACACTTTCCAGACAAGACTCTGCAAAGAAAAAAAGTTCAAAGCGCGTCCCTCATTTATGACAGGTCTCAAGGGAATATTAGGGATGGATTTTTACACTTCATAAGAAAACTTTTCATTTTGGAACAATTACCGAACATATGTGGGATTTAAGCAATTGGCTGACATGCCAGTGTGGCAATTTTCCGATCATTTTTTAATGTTCCTTTTCAAATTGTCTGATGCTCCTTATTAACCCTTTCATGACCGGGCCCAAAAAGGCCTGAATGTCCGGCCAACTTTTTGTGATTTTGTGCACATGGTGGTTTAGTGTCCGGTAATTTGTGCAATTATTATTATTTTTTTTACTTGACATTTAGGACTTTTTATTAGAATGGGGTTTTTAAGAGATTTCCCCCCCCTTTTTTTAGGTTTAATTTGGAGGAAAACCGCAAATTATTATTAAAAAGTATTTTTTTTAAATTATAGCTTTTTATTTCTTAAATATTAAAAATGACACAAAAATGTATTATTGCAAAGGGTTCCCTATTTTGTGACGATAGTTTTCATATATAACGTGTATAGGTTTGAGAAATCGGGGTGACTATGGTGATGGTTTCTGTTAGCGAATGCATTTTTTTATTTGCATTTTTTCTTACTTATATTTTAATTTATTTTTGGCGCATAATATGTCCCCCAGGAGGTCATTGAAAGACCTCTGGAGGACACAGACTTTTTTCATCCACAGGAGCCCCAGTTACAGGGGAAAACAGCACCCTGTGGGGGCATGACACACAGGCAGAGCTGATCAGGGTCTCCTTAGACCCTGCAGCTCCGCTCCTGCCCCTGCTCCAGACACCCCCGGCAGTCACGTGCAGCGTGCAGCCCGGCACAGGAGAAGTCAGAAGCGGTAATAAACTGCTCCTGTCTTCTCCTCAGGGTACCCGCTGTGTCCGTCAGCCGGGACATGACCTGCTCCTGCTAGATTGCAGGAGCAGGAGCTTTAATCCCAGTGCTGATCAGTGCAGGGATCAAAGTGCTGCCTGCACGTCTATATGTGCTATCTGCACAGGGCATGTGCAGATAGGTCGTATATACACAGTGGGCAGTCGGGAAGGAGAATGTTTAGGGGCATGCTGAGCTGATGGGACAGCCTGATCAGAATCTGTCTCTTACTAGACTGAAGAGGTGATGCAGGATCACTAGTGTGCATTAGAATCAATAGACTGCGAGGGCTAGCCTTGGTGGTTAGCTTGACTTTGTGACCTGTACAGAGGTCATTGTACAAGAAAAGAATAGATAAGCTTTTAGAGTCATCTATTATAAATGGTCAATCCTGTCTTATCTATACACAGAGGTGATATCATTACAGGCAGAATTAGAATGACAGATAAGCAGATAACTGCAGTAAAGTGATCTGTACAGACCAAGAAGTGGCACCTATAATTGGGCTTAATGGCCAGTGTGAAAACTGCAGGATTTTATGTTTTTTGTTTAAATATAGATATTGACATGGAAAATTTAAAATAACACCATCAAAAATTATTTAAAATTGTGTTAAACTTAAAAATGTGATTTAAACAATATGTGATTTTCTGATGACATTGCCTTTAAGTAAACAATGGCAAGAGAACTGCTACATCTGTATTTCCCTATAATCCTGCGATACATGCCAGTCATAACCCTAAGTGCCGTACCAAACGATACTCTAGTACTTTCCATGGCGTAAGGTAGATGAGACGGTTCACAATCCTTTTGTGGCCGGCGTGGAAATGTCAGTCACCTGTGTAAATACCCAGACTGGTGGTGCAGATGCACAACGAGTTGTAAAGACAACAAATGAAAGACAACGACCAAAGGGTGTAGAATATGCTTATTGAGACGGAAAGCAGGATAGTAAAACATAATGAATGGAGAGAGCGGTAAGTAGCGGAAAGTCATTTTCTAATAACTTAGGCTGTAGCAGGAGAGGATTACACCACCAGGAAATTATAGGGAGAGAGCAGCGCAGGAAATGTAGCTGTAATTGGGGAGGAGGCGTAGAGAGTCGTTAGAGTAGAAATTTGGAAGAGGTTGGCTGCTTGGTGCAGTCATTATGACCTGAGCTTGGAAACGTTTCGAGGGGGAGGGGGGAGGCATGATAGGTTGGAGCATTTTACAGACCATCTCTCTAGAACAGGCAAGCGAGGCATGAAATGATTGAACAAACCCGGCAACCAGATCAAAACATTGGACCGGAGTCAATTGAAACTTTAACTACCTAGCAGTATATTACAGATGAAGTTATTATAGAGACAATTATGAGCCAGTTGTACTTGCCGAGATGGTTTCTGATAAATCTACCTTGCAGAAGGATTTTCTGAGAGTTCCTAGGCATTGTGTTGGGCCGAGAGCTATTTTTATAGGATGCGTTACCATAAAATGCACAATATACTGTGCTGCGGTGCATATAATAACTGTTCACAGGGAAACAGGAGCCTAACTGGTTATTGTTTCAACAGGGTTGAACGGGAGTACAGTATTGGGGGCTCACGTTCAGGATAAGTCAAAAATATCTGATCGGTGGGGGTCCAACTCCCGGCACCTGTCGAACAGCTGTGGCCTCTTCCTAGCCCAGTGACCTCAAGTTCATCAGTCACATGGCCTATGTGCAGCTCAGTCCTATTCAAGTAAATGGACCTGGGCTTGCAATACCAATTACAGACAGTATTAAATGTACGGCTCTGTGCTTGGTATGATGCTGTGAGAAGGCCACAGCGCTCACTAGAGTGCAACAGCCTCCTTAAAATGGTATTCCCATCTCAGACATTGATGAGAGATCATTCAGATATGGCAATAATTTCATATTGCAGTTCCCACCCCTGGGACCGCTCCTATCTCCAGAACAGTCGTCGCCCCCCCCCCCCCCCCCCCCGCCAAAGTGAAGGGAGAGGAACCATGCATGCGCAGCCACCCTCCATCTTCTATTGGAATGCCAGAAATTACACCAAGCACTGGCATGGCTAATATGATACTTCTGCTATATATGAATACATGGGCAACTACTAAGGACGTTTTTAGCCAGAATATATCTCTTATCTATTAGCATTGAGCTCTATAGCTTAGTGGTGAGGGTTTTGCGTTTAATATAGATGGTGATTGAAACCGTGCAGAAACACTTCCAAACTAGAGGCTAAATAAAACTTAAATACACAGGGGTATCCCGATTCCCCAACTGTGAAAAGTTTGCTTTTATTTAAATAAAAAGGTGCAAAACCTAAAATATGATCAAAAAACACCTGTGTTAAGACACGCCCCCAGGCCACACTCCCTTTTAACCTGTGTAAACTTGGCCGGTATTTTTTTTATTGGGAAAGGTGGCAACCCTAGTGGCGGAGGTTCCATTAGGAGCCTTAATCACAGGGCTAAGTACTTTTTTTTATCTGAGATATTGAAGTAAACCAGATAGAAAGGCCTTGTTATATAGTCAATAGGGTCCATCAAGTGACATTGGTGTCCCTCCTATGCCATGTCCGGCGCTTCGATCTTTCCCCCATTTTCTGTTTCTAAACTGGAACAGAAAAGCTAAAAATGTGCTGTAGTTGCAAACCTATTCTTAGCCATATCGATCACGGTTCCTGAAGAATGTAAGACATATCACCAGTGTGTGCAGAGCTCCAACTGCAAACACGACGCTGCATTAATGCAACACAACTGTATAATCCGCATTTAAAATGTTGAAAAATGACACTGTTCTAAGACTAAGACAGTTTGACAGGGCACAGAATGCACTACAGGACCGTAATACAAACCCATAGGCCACTGTATAATGCCGCAATGAGGCATCATATTCTCCCCTACAGGGCAGGACACTCCTTTATATGGCATGTTTTGAAGCACATCAGAGATGTTTTATTGTTGAATCAATTTGAAAAAAACTTCAATATGCCTCTGTAAAATTAAAGCACACAGAGGTATGTGTCCATAGATTTCTATAGGTACCGTCTTCCGGATCTAACATACAGCCATGTGCATGACGGGCAATGAAGATCTAGACTTGCTACCAGTTAATTTCAGAATTCCTCCAGTTACAGCTACAGCATCCAAAGAAATATGTGCAGCAAGCCCCTGAGTAGCCTAAGTGGAGGAATAGACTTAATAAATTGAATAATGGAAAACCTTAAAATATACTTTTATTAGTACCGTTTAAAATGAAAGGCCCAACAAAAAATTTTGGATCACAAACACCTCACTAGGAGGTAACACACAAAGTGAACGGGTAGGGAGTACATAAAGCAGCCAGGAGGTGTGTTCACTGGCTCACTCAGAGGGTGAGTTAGGAAAAAACAGGGATAGATTATAAGAGGGAGACAGATGCTGGGTCTCTTCCCCTAAAAGTGTCCCTGTGTCCTAACTATAAATGAAATCCCTCTCTGACTGTCCCTAGATGGCCCTCAGACCTATACATTGACTGCCCAGCTTCGTCGGAAGCAATATAGACCAGTCACTTGCTAGGGCAGACAGACAAATGAAAAATTAAAAATGTCCCTACGCGTTTCACTGGCTGTACGCCAGATCATCAGGGGACCAACCAATACCAGGGTTGCAACCAAAAAGTAACAGACAGTATATGCCCGTTACGGCCTAAATTACCGGCTCTAGCAATTAGTAAGACAATCCTGTGAGTGTTTCAGGGTATACTTAGCTTGCCAAGTTGTTTGCATGCGTCCTGGGTCCGCGGGTCCACCTCTTCTGTATCTAGTCTATTGAGGAAGAATGTCCCAACTGGAACAATGTGGAGCCGGGTATATATTCATATGTGCCCTATACGTTGGTCTTTTATGGATTGTGGCTTGGATATGGTTCCACAATTATTTAACAACAACATACCTTGGCTGTACCAACTAATTGACCCATATAGGACTAATTTCCTTAACCAAACCCCCCCCCCCCCCCCCCCTATTAGTTCACATTTTCCACATATTTCCCTAAATATTAATATTGAAATCGATCACTGGTAGATGATCTGTTTCTAAATTGCCCATACAACATCTATATATGGGGAGTATTAATTGACCTACCAACATGCATGACCTCTAAACCATTGATATGTATCTATCCGGTCTCTAACCTATTAAAGTTGTTATTTAAATACCCTAGGTAGCGCCTCCAGTGACAGTACGGAGTGAAGCACCTCACATGGCTATCCTAGCCGGAATATTTGGTAACTTGTGGGGAGTGGAAATAGCCCACTTCCATCTCGCCACAGGTGTACCTAGGCATCCGCCCCCTGGACTACTGGACCAATCAGATATTGAAGAGATTCGGCCGCAACATAGGGACAGCTCTGCTTTCAGTGCCGCTCCCGATCATGTGATCGTAAATGGTGACGTGACTACATACGTCATGAGTCACGTGACTGATCATGTGCTGTTGGGGGTGGAGCCAACGCGATGCGCGAGGCTTAAAAAGGATGCCAGCGCTAGTAACCCGTTCCCACTGCCATACGCAGGAGAGGAGCGGACCAAGGACGCATGCAAACAACTTGACAAGCTAAGTATACCCTGATACACTCACAGGATTGTCTTACTAATTGCTAGAGCCGGTAATTTAGGCCGTAACGGGCATATATTGTCTGTTACTTTTTGGTTGTAACCCTGGTATTGGTTGGTCCCCTGATGATCTGGCGTACAGCCAGTGAAACGCGTAGGGACATTTTTTATTTTTCATTTGTCTGTCTGCCCTAGCAAGTGACTGGTCTATATTGCTTCCGACGAAGCTGGGCAGTCAATGTATAGGTCTGAGGGCCATCTAGGGACAGTCAGAGAAGAAATTTCATTTATAGTTAGGACACAGGGACACTTTTAGGGGAAGAGACCCAACATATGTCTCCCTCTTATAATCTATCCCTGTTTTTTCCTAACTCACCCTCTGAGTGAGCCAGTGAACACACCTCCTGGCTGCTTTATGTACTCCCTACCCGTTCACTTTGTGTGTTATCTCCTAGTGAGGTGTTTGTGAGACAAAAATTTTTGTTGGGCCTTTCATTTTAAACGGTACTAATAAAAGTATATTTTAAGGTTTTCCATTATTCAATTTATTAGAATCCATATATTGGGCACCATTGATATATAATTTGTGTAACCACCTTTAAACCTAGGTTAAGTTTAAACACGAGGAATAGACTTAGTAGCGGCCCTGTCTGCAGAAAGTCTATCATGATGGCTTTCCTCACATCATTTCTCCCTAGAACCAGTGCAGTGAAAGGATAGTGCATCCTTTCTTCTCTCAGAGCAATCCTGATGATGGTTGGGGTGCCCTTGATGGTAGCTATTAGTATAGGTGCAAGGTAGGCTATTTAGAGTGCAATGGCCGGCGTATGCTTCAGGAGTCAGTAACCAGGCCAGATTTAACATAATCTTTCTTTACTGTAGTGCAAAAAGAGGGTTGTAGTACTTCTAACAGTCTTGCAACACAGTTCTAGGGTTGAGCGAACCCGTGAAAGTTCTTCAGGTCAAAGTTCGGGTTCGGGACCCGAACTTGATTCGAACTTTACCCCTTAACCCGAACTTCACTTTATTATTTTCCGTTATAACAGGGTTATAACGGAAAATAATAGCATTCTTAAAACAGAATGCTAAATAAAATGTCTATTGAGGGGTTAAAAATAAAAAAAAACTCACTTCATTCACTTGATCGCGCAGCTGGTATCTTCTTTTCTTCAGGAACTGCAAAAGGACCTGTGGTGACATCACCGCAGGTCCTGCTAAATGAAGATAGAACCCGAACTTTGCAGTTCAGGTTCGCTCAACTCTACATAGTTTCAATAATGTACAGTGCAAATGTACTTCCCCAAATGGTTTTATATGGATACTAGCTTCGCACAAGTATATTTCATTTAATGTTTGTGTGTGTCGTTAAAAGATAGACAGTTTCCACTATAACAGTGACATCTACAGTACCCCACCCCCATAACAGTGACTTCCACAGCCCCCCACCCCTTAACACTGCCCCCCCACAGTGCCCCGTCTCCTTAAAATGGAACCTCCACAGCAGCCCACCCCCTTAACTTTGACCTTAACAGCAGCCTGCACCCTTTAACAGTGGGTTTCACAGCACCCCACCCCCTTGACAGTGATCTCCACAGGGGCGCACCCCCTTAAGTGACCTCTACAGCACTCACCCATTAAGACTGACCATAGATTATAGTCCCCTAAACTGTGACCTCCACCATTCCAGGTCCCCTTAACAGAGACCTCCACAGCGCCCGCCCCTTTACCAGTGACCTCCACAGTACCCAGTCTCCTTAACAGTGAATTCCACAACACTCCGCCCCTTTGGGCCTCTACAGCAATCTGCCCCTTAACACTGACCTCCATAGTGGACCGTCCCCTGAACTGTGACCTCCACAGCAGCCTGCCCCTGGGTGGCCAGAGGTCCGGTTTTACGGCGGACAGTCCGGCTTTCAGACTCCCTGTCCTCCATCCAGGCCCTCTACTTTTAAACAGCTCACTCTCAGACAGCAGCACTGTGCTGTCTGAGCGTGAGCTGCAGGGAGAAAGATTTTTTTCAATTCCCGTCGGCTGTGAAGTGGGAGGTGGTGTGACCTAACGGGGTCAGGGGCGTGGCTTAGCGGGACTGGGGGTTTTAAGTCCATCTTTTGAGGGTGGCCTGAATTGCCACCCTACCTGCTCCTGAACTGTGACCTCCACAGCACTCCGCTTCCTTAACAGTGTCATCCACAGCGCCCTATCCCTTTAAAGCTGAACTACAGCAGTGAAGAAAAATGGCTAGGTTGTTATGGAAACCTGGTTAAAACTGTGTGTATGTGGAGACTAAGGGCCTGCAAGCTTCTATTGGCTGATAAGGGTCATGTGACCAGGCTTCTATTGGCTAATGCATTTTCTGGGAATATCTCAGGGACGGTACGTCCTAGAGAGCTGAGCCCCAGTCTAAAACCTTCCCGGACACCTGATGTACCTGTGTGCCAAATTTTGTGATTCTAAATGCGACAGTGCGAATTCCTTTAGTGGACATACATACACACACACACACACACACATACCTGTACATACACTCAGCTTTATATATTAGATAGGTCAGGTTTAGATTAAATGAACTGCTTCACTCATGGCTGATAATAATACTTTTTGTAAGATAGTTGTAATAAACTACTGCGGCATACAAATTCAAGGAAACAAGCGACCAGGTTATGTCTAAGTGTGGATGGTGTCCCCTCAGAGCAGTAATGTCTATGGCTTTTGATAGCAGTGTACCTTACTGACTCGGTTTTCTTGGCCATTACAGATTATGGAATTTGCTTTCACTCTTGCTCCATGTAAAGATGGTTCTCTCTTGGTAGATCATGCAGAGATCGTTAGTCTCTGTAACTTGAGGCCTAGTACTGAGGAGAGGAGCACATGGACTTTTCACCTCTTCACTCCTTCCCTGCTAACTCTAGACTCTACTAGACTAGACTGAGCTAGGGGTGGAGCTAACAGTCTACACCTCACCTTCCCTAGGGGCCATGCCGGAGTTGGTTAACTCTGTCACTCCCATACATTACTACACTGTGGATACAAAACATAAATAATGACATAACATAAATGAAGAAAATAATTTGCAAGTACCCCCTCATCAGGGATACTGCATAGGACATGATTTCTTCAGTTTAATTAATGTGAAAATTGACATAAAAAAACTCTCTATGCCTCCATAGGCAAGTTGACGTGCACAAAGGTACATTAAGGCCTGTAGATAGTCTATGGGTGCCGTATTACAATTCTGTTCCATTTTTATGGAGCCGTAATCCAGGTGTCTTCCTGAGGCGTACAGCACTGATTGGTATGACTGCATGTACAGGGGCGTAGCTATAGAGGGTACATAGGTAGCAGTCGCTACCGAGCCCAGGAGCCTTGTGGTGCATAAGAAGGCAACGGTATTATAGAAAGTGCATGCTGGTCAAGGTACACCTCTGGCTGGAGGGAAGGGGTTAGGTCAAGAATTAGGCATGGGGAGAGGGGTGCCATTAAAATTTTTGCCTCAAGCAGCAGGAAGTCTATGTGCTTGGCTGCCCCTGGCCACAAAGCACTGAAGGAAGGGGGCCCAAGCTGAACTCTTGCACCAGGGGCCATGAGCTTTTAGCTACGTCCCTGTCCATGTAAAAATTTATGCTATAATTCTGAGGTTTTCTCCATTAAAATTATTGCTTCCCTTGAAAACTATCTCTATAGTGCGGTGCTGTATGTGGGCACCATATGGCAGCACAGGAAGTACCTACATTTCTGTGCTTTCGTGCCATATAAATGTGAAGCAAGAATCATATTATCAAATACGTCTCCATACGTCTGTAAAGAGTCCAGAGACCAGAAGTCAATTACATTAAGATTATCCTAATATCCCGAGAAACTACCAAGCAGCTAGAAGGTAAGGTCAAGCCCACCTACGAAGCAAGACTAAAGTATTTTATGGACACTGGCCAAGGAAATTTACTGTTTTAACTTTATGAGTTACCAAAAAAGATTTTTATACCCTGCAGAGGCTGAGGACATTAGGGAGGTTGTAGGTAATCTTTTATACAAAGATCCGTGTCCTAAAGGAAAGGAGCGTATTAATGCCGGTAACTGGTGTAATGTAATAATAATTTTAAGCACTCAGGCTGATGAAGTAAATGTCATCTTCACGTAATAAGCTCATGTTCTTATTAAGGTGCTGCTTGGAAATTGAGAACAAAAAACATGCTTCCCCACAGAATTCCTGTAAAACTAAATCACAATATGTGGACATATTGTTGGACTAAATGCTGTAAATTGTGGCAGAAAAGTAGACCTCCAGAGGTAACAGAGAAAAATACATTTATGAAAAGTTCTGGTCTGAAGTACTTAAAAAGGTGGGGGTCTGATTCCCGACACCCTAACGGTCCAGGGGTAGGCAACCTCCGGCTCCCAGCTGTTGTGAAACTACAACTCCCAGCATGCATACTTGCTCTGCTCTTCTAAGAACTCTCATAGAAATGAATGGAGCATGCTGGGAATTGTAGTTTCTCAACAGCTGGGAGCCGGAGGTTGCCTACCCCTGCCCTAACCGATCAACTGTTTGAAGAGGGCGTGGGGCTCCGGGGAGCGCCACTCCCTCTTCCTAAGCCAGTGATGTCACGTTCATCAGTCACATGGACCATAGGAGCCTGCAGAATGGAGATGTGAATTGACTTCTATGGGAGATGAGCTGTGACCATCACCTATTGAATATAGTAGCTCCTATCTATATATAAGTGCTAACTTCCATCGGAATCCTGCCTGTGATGATAATGAGATGACTGCTGATAAGTGATCTCTACAAAACGCAATTTGTCAACCCCTCCGTTTTCTATTCCTGCTTCTTTTCTATTGTTTTTATGTTCCCCAAGCTATGTGTGGAATGAAAACCTAATGCTTTAAGGAAAGACACTCCAAATAGGTGAATCTGATACCAATTTCCAGATGCAGGTTTTAAAATATTTTTATGCTAAACTGAGTGAAATATATCAAATATTATTGATTCACTTTTGAATATTATTTCACCTTTTATGCACTGTAGATGCCGTACCCCAAAACAGGGTCACTGCAAAGTGTTAATTGATGTTACATTGGGTAAAATCTCCTGATTTGTTGTATTTATGTGCATAATAGCATTGTATGGATAGTTTAGGGTTAACACTTTAGTTCACCCTCTTAGGTTTCTGGTTAGTGGAGAGAGCCTAGCTGTGCTTTGCTGAGGACCTACATGTGCAAGCTCCTCAGAGCTAGGCCCGAGCAAAGAGAGCCTTTATCTCTGAGGCAATCTACAGCCAAGGAAGCAACTTTACCACCAGAGTGCTCCAAAAAGAAGGACGATAAGAAGGTCCAGAACCCACAAGACCGTGCCTTGGAGTCAGTCAGCAAGGTACTTTGCATGTCATTGCAAAACATTGCTGCTGTGAAAGGGAACATTGCTAATGTACCCTTCCACATTTTGAGATGGTTTGGCCAACCATATCTACAATCTGCACCCCTCAACTGGGAATTTGCAAAAGCAGTAAACACAAACTTCATTTCTTGCCTAAAGTTCTGAAGAGAGAGCGCGAGACCTAAGAGAGACAGAGGGAAGGAGTACTACAACTTCCATTGTTGCTGCTGTCCATACGTTGCTGTTGGGAAGCATTTGCACTGTGATCTTCTTGGAACTGTGCGTTTTTACTCTCAGATGTACTACTACTCCTATTCTGCGGTTTAGTAAATAGAGACTTATTTATTTAACTCCACAGACCTGGTTAATGACTCCACCACCATTCTCTGGCCATTGTACCTGCTCTCGTCCTAAGCGAGAGCTAAAGTTAAAGATTGCCACCGTGACCTGTGAGTACCACAACCACCCTATGCGCCATAACTCCCATCCTCCTCTGTGCACTCCCACTTAGGTTTCTGCATATACATATAGATATAACCTATGTAAAAAGTTGCAAGTCTTGGAAAATGCATTGTCTGCATCACACATCCAGCACTAGCTCTGAATTACAGAATGCATTTAGCCCAGAGCTGCATTCACGATTCTGCTTTGTTGTATTCATTTGAAACAAATGGATTTCTTGCTGAAAGACCCATACCTAGCAACGTACAGTGGCTGAGGATCTGTACTGCAACATCACGTTCTGCAGTGTATTAAAGGGCATCTGTCAGGAGTTTTGTACCTATGACACCGGCTGACCTGTTACATGTGCACTTGGCAGCTTAAGGCGTCTGTGTTGGACCCATGTTCATATGGGCCCGCAAAAATTATGTGTTAATATATGCAAATGAGCTTCTAGATGCCAAGGGGATGTTGCTATTACACCTAGAGACTCAGCTCTCTCTGCAACTGCCGCACCCTCTGCACTTTTACTGTCAAAGTGCAGAGGGTGTGGCAGTTGCAGAGAGAGCAGAGCCTCTAGGTGTTATAGCAACACCCCCTTGGCTCCTAGAAGATCATTTGCATATATTAAAACATACTTTTTCCCAGCAATGCGCGCACATATATGAACATGGGACCAACACAGATGCCTTCAGCTGCCAAGCGCACATGTAACAGGTCAGCCGGTGTCATAGGTACAAATCTGCTGACAGATGTCAGATTATCAATAAGGTCTCCTATGTTATTTTTGAATCCACAGATAAAATATAGACCCCAGGAAAAGTTATTGGGTCCAATGTCATCTCCAAATGGGGTTGTCTTCTGCTGGACAATTAAGGCCATTTTTGTTTCAGAACCTTCGGCCTAGTGGAGGATACAATTACCGTAGTACACTGGAAGGTCAGACTGAACCAGTTTTTACAAATTACTTTACAGTGTCAGGTATAATGTCTAAAATTACTAGAATGCAAAGTCTATGCAGACACTGAACAAGCAGGCAATACAAAAAAATCAGCCATCAGCAGAACTTTGAATGTAATTCGTTTATATCTGAAGAACATAATCATTTTTCATGCTTTTTGTGGAATCTGTAAGACATTGTTATACACAAAATACCAAGATAATCTCCTCAACTATCTCAGGGAGTATTTTGTCTCTGAAAGGTGTTATTTCCGGAGAACTGTACAATTGTAAAACAGGAATTCTATCAATGTCCAGGAAGGTAAGGAAGCAACATTATTGTGACTCTGTTCAGTGGTAAATAGAAATGACACATAGAAATAGCACCGGCCTGTTAATTATTTTCCCAGTAATTCTACCCACCAAGGTTATATTCACAAGCAGCATGTACAGCGATGTGCCAGAGCGTAGGATCGGAATGGTAGCAACTCTGGCTGTAGCAAGTCTATCATGGTGGCTTTCTTCATACTGTTGCTCCCTAGGGATGTGCAGTGAAAGGAGGGCGCACCCTTTCTTTCCTCGGGGGCACACCCTGGTTCTGGGTCTCCTGTCTGATGACAGTTGCAGTGCCCATGATGTTAAGTGTTTGTATGGTGCAAGACAGGGCGTGTAGAGTGCAACGGCCGGCGTATAGTGCAGGAGTCAGTAACCAGTGGGAGAATAAATGTCTCTATTTACTTAAGTGCAAAATAGGAGTTGTAGTACATCCAATGATACATATACAGTACTATTCTCTACAAGATGTTTTTGTAAGTATTTAAGCAAGGGGGGGAAACTATTGTTATCTTTCCTCTCTGTCTTTTGCAAGTCTCTTCCTGCAGAATCTATGGCTGGCAATCTCACTTTTGCAATTGTGCCAGTAATTTGTAACTGAGGGATACAACTGGCCAAGATATGACTGGCCAAGTCATGTCCAAGTGTGAAGGGTGTCTTAACAGTATTCCCCTCACTGCAGTAAATTCTAAATAGTTTAGGTAGCAGGATACCTTACTCACTCCAGTGCTCAGCAATGCAGATTCTATACCTTCCGGTTGTTTTCTCTTTCCCTCTTGAGTACTGTAGAAATAGTAGGGTCTTTCCGTAGATATTTTTCTGAGAAGTTGATTTTCTGTAGCTTTAGTTGAAACTGTGAGGAATGGAACACATGGAGCCGCTTCCTCACCCAGCTAACTCCTAGCTGGAACTCTTTAGACTGAGCAAGGAGGGGATCCTGGAGCTACACCCAAGCTTCCTGTAGGGGTTGTGCCAGAGTTGACTAACTCTTCCACTTCCACCCATAACTATACTGGGTATACAGAGCATAAAATTACATTAAATAGTGTGACAAGCATTAAACAGCAAACAATTTGCAAGTAGCCACTGCTCTGGGGCACTGCACATGATTTTATGTAGTAGCATATTATTGCATATGTGTAGGAATTCACATTTACACATTGCATTATGTGTTACTATGTTCTGTCCCACACTATGTAGTATGCAGAAATCCAGGGCTCTTGTATCTTTTGTGGCCCCATTGAAATAAAAGGGTCTGCATCCAATCCAGCAATAATGGGGATTGGATGTGAAACAATAATACATATGTCTGTTCTGTGGCTAGGTATCTGTCACCGCCAGATCTCTGAGAAGTTCTGATAGACGTTCTTCAGTACCTCCTGCATGATCTTCTTTTGTTTTGCTTTCGCTTTGACATCTCTCCTCCCTCTCCCAGCTGTCATCTATTAGCAGTGATTGCCTCCCTATATATCTCCTCCAGTACTGCCTCACTTTGCGGTTTATATTACTTCCTGGATTGTGTTCTCTGCTTGAAGTTGCTGCAGCTGGTTCTTCAGATAAGTCTATTTCTGTATTTGTTGTTTTTCTGTTGGCTTGATTCTAGGTGACCCTGACTCCCTCCGTATTTAGTGCAGGGAGCCGGTGGTCGTGTCTCCTCACTATTCTAGGGTTTGCAGGTGTCACTCAGTCTAGGTACGTGGACATGCAACTTTCTATCACTGAGATCTTTGCATGGGCTGAGAAGACAGGGAGAGCTTCAGGGCTTTAATAGGGGTCACCCTTTTGTTCCTTAGTTTTGGATCAAGCCAGTTGGATCCTTATTTGTAACTTCTTGTTTTCTGCTACACCATCCGTGACAGTATCTCGCTGGCAAGGCCGGTATTTTAGTGGCCCTGCCGATGTCGGTAATTTTTAGTACTGGCAATATTAATTACTGGAATTTTCCTGTGTGAACTGTTACTAATGAGCGCTTCCATTGTGGAGCACTCATTAGTACAGCCTTTACCTGCACCGCCACTTGTGTTAATGAATAAAAAAAACACTTACCTCATCCATTTGCTCGCACTGTGGGGAACACTCACTGCTCACTGGAAGCTCAGGACAGGACCTGCGAGACGTCATCACACTGGAGTGCAGGTCCTGTCCTGCACATCTAGTCAGCAAAGAGTGTTCACCGCGGTGCGAGCAAATGGAGGAGTTAAGTTCTTTTTTTTTGTTGCAAAAGCAGAGAAGGGGCAATAATGTGGGCATTATTCTTACTGGGGCACTAATGGGAGCATTATTCTTACTGGGGGCACTAATGGGGCATTATTCCTACTGAGGGGCAATAATGGGGCATTATTCTTACTGAGGGGCACTAATGGGGCCTTTTATCTTTATTGTTGGCATTCAGCTCTGACCTTCACCTGACTGCAGACCCAGGTATGTGGACCAATAGTAAAACTAGTTGAGTACCCCTGGTCTATATGTTAGGGTTATTTATTCCATTATTAGGTTATATTCACAAGCAGCATGTACAGCGATGTGCCAGAGCGTAGGATCGGAATGGTAGCAACTCTGGCTGTAGCAAGTCTATCATGGTGGCTTTCTTCATACTGTTGCTCCCTAGGGATGTGCAGTGAAAGGAGGGCGCACCCTTTCTTTCCTCGGGGGCACACCCTGGTTCTGGGTCTCCTGTCTGATGACAGTTGCAGTGCCCATGATGTTAAGTGTTTGTATGGTGCAAGACAGGGCGTGTAGAGTGCAACGGCCGGCGTATAGTGCAGGAGTCAGTAACCAGTGGGAGAATAAATGTCTCTATTTACTTAAGTGCAAAATAGGAGTTGTAGTACATCCAATGATACATATACAGTACTATTCTCTACAAGATGTTTTTGTAAGTAGGAGTTAAGTTCTTTTTTTTTGTTGCAAAAGCAGAGAAGGGGCAATAATGTGGGCATTATTCTTACTGGGGCACTAATGGGAGCATTATTCTTACTGGGGGCACTAATGGGGCATTATTCCTACTGAGGGGCAATAATGGGGCATTATTCTTACTGAGGGGCACTAATGGGGCCTTTTATCTTTATTGTTGGCATTCAGCTCTGACCTTCACCTGACTGCAGACCCAGGTATGTGGACCAATAGTAAAACTAGTTGAGTACCCCTGGTCTATATGTTAGGGTTATTTATTCCATTATTGTTTTCAGTCATAACCTGGTTATAATGGAAAATAACAGAATTCATAAGATGGAATTCAAAACAGAAACCTTTAGGCTTAGTTCACATCAGCGTTCAGCCTTTCCGTTCTCCTGCTCTGTTATAGGAGCAGGAGAACGGAAAGGACGGATTTGGCATATAACTGAGCCGAACGGAGCCTATGGACCCCATAGACTATAATGGGGTCCGTTAGGTTTCCGCTCAGAAGATGATTTTGGAGCGGAGACAAAAGTTGTGCGCGCAGGACTTTTGTCTCCCCTTCAAAAATCTTCCTCTGAGCGGAACCCTCACGGACCCCATTATAGTCTATGGGGTCTGTAGGCTCTGTTTGGCTCAGTTATGTGCCGAATCCGTCCTTTCTGTTCTCCTGCTCCTATAACGGAGCAGGAGAGCGGAAAGGCTGAACGCTGATGTGAACTCAGCCTTAGAGGCATTCCATTTAGATCCGTCAGAATAGAGGTCTATGGGCAAGCATAACAGATCGGCTGTTTCCGTTATGCAGGACGGAAAAGAAAGTCCTGTCGAGAGGACTTTGTTTTCAGTCCTGCATAATGGAAACCAGAAGCATTTGACATGCTTAATTAAGTACTGATTGGTTCTTTCCCCTTTAATTATTACATTAGCCTATTTCATGCAGTGCTATTCCTTGAATGTAGTTATTTGGTTTAGTGATTACCTCTGGGATGTGCGTTGTGAACACTGGACATCCTGAGGATGGGTTAAGAGGTATAACCTTGATGCATAGTGACTAAAAGTTCTATGCTCCAGAAGACATCATTTGAAGAAGGATATCTGTCACTACATCCCTCGTATGACCTTGGGCATCGGTCATGTGGTATTTTGGTAGCGTGGTTGACTGGAACTTTCTCATTGGTTTAAAAACAGGTTAGAGCGATTTTTTTTTTAACTATGTATGTGAATTGATTGCCTGTCTTATCTTTAAAATATTCAATCTCTTAGTAAATATTTTTATCACTTAGCCAGTGTCAGCCTATTTATTTTGAAAACTTTGAATTCACATTAAAAAACATATACTACACACTAAATGCTGGTGAAAAAATAGTGTACCCCTTGTCAGGCACTACAACACACTCCAGGTGACATTTTTGTGGTGTTTTTCCTCTTTCATTTCAATAGTGAAAAACCCAAAATAGAAAACCAAGCCGCTTATTCCTCTCTTTTGGGAATGCAAAGACAGGAATGGTTAGAACAAAGCAAGCACCATGTAGTTAGCCACACAACAAGCTAGCTAGCATTGTACCTATTCCTTGTCCTACCCATTTCCATATAGCCAGAAAGTGCAAGTTTTGAGGCTTAAAGTGGTTAATCAGTTTGGAAAACACATTTTATACACCATATATTTGTAAAATAAGGTGGGGGGGGGGGGGTGTTCCTCTCTTCAGGAACATCATCTTTTGACCAGAGTAGAGAGGAGTAACCAAGAGCATTTCTTGCTTTGGAGGACCTGTCCTGTTCTGCATTACACAGGCAACTCATTGATTTCACTGGGGACTGTGCAATGCTCAGTTTCCCCTGTGGTGGTGCTACAGAGAATATGAACACTTACAGTACAGCCTGGTTTCCCTACATGCTACGGCTGATCCCAGGAGGTCCCAGAACTTTGTGATTTATGTCCTTTCTGAGAATATTATATTAATCCTGGGATGGCCACTGGTCCATATGGACTCTAGATTACTGCATATTATCTTTGCATACTGATATCCAAATGCAGTGAATATATGTATATCTATGGACATTTTAACAAAATTTTCCAGTGACCTGTATTATAAATTCTCTGTATTTTTGTTATGGATCTTGATTTGTAAATTCTCTTTTTTGTGACTCAAATTAAGACTCCAAATTTTTCTTCAGGGTGACATATTATATACCAACACTGCAGCTATGATTCTTTCTTGGAAACAAAATACTTTCATGTAATGAATCTTTTCTAAAAGCTGAGTGTTTACAAATGTTGACAACAGTTTGGGGTTGATCCAGCTGAAAGGAAAGGTTGTGTTTCATACACAGTAATTATTGATTTAAATGATAGATAGATATTAGATAGGTAGACTCAGCAGTCTGAAGTGAGAATATTTGTGCGCCAGTGTCTAAGCCCTTTAAGTAGTAGGGTACCTCCTGTTTGACCTTTGGATATCATATTAAGCATACCCAGACTATAGGAGATTCCAGACTTAGTAAGTCAAGCAGATGGTGTTTTCATGCAAAATTAACACCAAAGTTTGTTAAGTAGCCTTCGTCGCTATGTACAAATCTGTGCTACTTAGAGTTGGACTTTTGAAGCAAAGTATTGTAAGTTCTTCAGGTTACAGACCTGAGGAACATTTAGAAAGGGCATTTCTTTTTGAAGACTTATATTACACATGACCTACAAGCTCTTTACCAGTTGCGGCTAAAAAAAAATCCAACAAAGTTTACAGATTGTTTTACAGAAAGTTTCCAACAAAGACTACAGATTGCAGTCACCTGCAGAAATGATCATGGCCAATTACTGGCTGACCTGCAGGAAATTGGCCAGTTTGGCCAGCTGTTATCTCACGTCTATGGCCTGCTAAAGTGGACGTGGCTGACTGAGACTTGATAACCCATTAGTATCTGCTTATTAAAGTGGGCACATTTTGTCTACTTATGACCATGGACCATATGGTAAATTAATTATCTCCATTGGCTACACCACTTTTGGACAAAATATTGTCCAGTGTCATCTTGTCCTTTGTCTTCATGCCTAATTTTCCCCATTTACAAAGTATAGGTTGGGAAATGCCCACAGTTGTACACCCCCACCATGTCTTTAGGAGATAATTAGCCTGACATGCCACAAAGGTATCCTTCCATATTCAAGCAGTATGCATATAGTTCGATGGATGCCTGCAGTGATGACATCCCAAAACAAGGAAATGTGACCATTTTAGCTGTGGACAGTGATTAACTTCAGTGGCCACATGTCCCTGTATTGTGATGTTATCTCTATATGGTTGACAGCTAACCCAAGGGGTTGCCAGACACTGACAGGTCAGGCAAAGTTGTAGTCAGGGACAGGCTGAGGTCAGGGCAGGCAGAGTGTGCACTTTATGGAAAATAGTCTGAGATCAGGGCAGGTAGCAAAGGGTCAATACAAAGATTAGACACAGGTCAGGTCAGGTGGCAGAGGGTCAAAATCCAGTAAACAGACAAAGTCAATACATGGAGAGACAACAGAGACAGCACACCTTAAAAGGAATTAAGCAAGCTATGAAATCTATTGCTCAGGCACCCACATGGGAAGTACACCAAGATAGCCAACTAAAGGTTGGGGCAGATTAGGTTACACATGCGCTTACCCTATAAAAGCTGGAGGGAGTACATGCGCCATATGGACACAGGAAGAGAAGACTAGCTGGCAAGCAGTCTGGACGGACAAAGCAACTCCAGCCTCTGGACCTGCTGGAAAGAGAAGGGCAGGAGGCAGGTCCGTGATGCCAGAATACAGAAACCCTGAACTAGTGAGACAAGCAGCAGTAGCCATGGGCTTTTGCTGTAACAGCATATCAGTATTGACATACTTTCTGGTTCTGAGTAAATCTACTCAACAGATCTGGATGAAGAAAAATCCCACTTACAATATATGAGGATTTTGGATCAATGTGGATGACATTTTGTGGAGAATTTGATGATATATGAAAAATGATAAGCAGCGATGAATGCATGACAATCCTATTGATTACTGTAATCATGCTAGCCCTCATTGTTCTGCAGGTCATACCTGTGCTGTGCTTTGTTATTAAAGGGCTTTCCCCTCGATAGGTCATCAGTATTTGATTGCTGGGGGTCCAACACTTGGGACCACCACCAATCAGCTGTTTTAAAAAGCACCTGCACTCGCAGTAGCGCCACTGCCTTTTCTCTGCTCACCAAACACAGCTGTACATTGTATAGTGGCTGTACTTGATATCTCAGCTCAGCCCCATTCACTTCAATAGGGATGAGCTGTGCCTATGCCATGGGACTGATGTATGTGACGTCACATGGCCTAGGCTAAGCTATGAGAAAGCCATAGTGCGGCGACGACCGGACACCCTAGGGGTGATGTGCGTGAGCGTACTAGCGTTAAGGTGCCGAGGATAGTAGTACTCACGGTTAAGTTGTCCTTTGGGGTCGGTGTGCAGTGGATGGGAAGACAGCACGAAATCTTCCGGGGCTCTCGGTTGCAGAGAACACCAGCCAGATGGAAGTTGAGGTGCCCTTGATGGTGGTGGTGTTTAGGGTGCTTGTGGCCCTGGTTCGTGATGCCAGCACCATTGGGTGCAAATGTAGATTTGGAGCAGAAGAATGAGGAATGAGGCAGTAGTCAAACCAAGCAGGAACTTTACTTGTCAGATGTAGTAAGGCATCCAATAACATCATTTTGCAGGCTACTTATGGTGAAGTGCATAGGTTACCTCCAGCCCACTTGAGTGAAGGTGATGTTCTTACTTGTGCTTGGTTCCTGGTCTTGCTCTGATCCCTCAACTTTTCACTATTAGTTTAGATCCTCTGTAAATGAGTATTCTGTCAGATGACCTTTCTATCCTTGATTATGGTGGAGCTGCCGGAAACTTAGAATCTCTCCACCTAATGCAAAGGAGTCTGGAGTCTGATAAACGACAGTTACCTTCCTTTGCCTATAGTCTTTAGTTCAATGATCCAACAAACCAAGGGCGATCTCCCTCATAGCAGGCAAACACTCTGCTTCATTATTTGAAAAGGTTGTGGTCTTCATAGTAATAATCCACTTGATACCCCGGAAGGGTACTCTACAGCGTAGGATCCTATAGTCCTGATCTTTGGACTCAATGGTTGAAACCAGTGAGTTTCCCTGGACTAGGCCCAGGAGGACAGAGACAAGACTGTCTCCTCTCCTGCCTTCTAACTCCTCCACTCCTATTCTCTACTCCCCTCTCACTTCCTGCATCTGCCCTATATAAGTAGTGTGTTAGAGACCTCTAGTGGTGAAAAGTATGTAGTGCAGGTTACCAGCCTGAAATATGGATTTAGCAGCATAGACAAAGAAATAGTGTAAAATAACATCATATTACACAATAATTTGGAGTGGACCATACACACAGGAGTGGGACACTACATTAGTGCTACTGCGAGTACTGAATTCCTGAGTGTCGGACCCTCACTGATCAGATCCAGAAGATAGGTCATCAGTGTAAAACTCACGGAATACACCTTTAAACATATTATTAGACTTTAATTGTATAGCGAAAAACCCACTTTGCAAATTGGCGACTTTTATACAGATAAGTGGTTCTGCCCCAGTGGAGCTTGCAAACTGCTTTTACATACTTCACACATGCAAAACACCCACCAGGGTCACTTTACGTAAAACTAAATTGAATCTGAAGCGTTTCAATGGGCCGTGGAAGGAACTGCAGTAAACAGAAAAAGATACTGTAATTAAATATCATGCCCTACTGCTATTGTGTGACTATCCAGTATACATAGATTTCAGTGAAATATTGATCTATATATCATAACTGGACTGGGACTGGCTAAATAGAGATTCAGGGTCTAAAAGTCCCCTTCCACAATCCACAAAAGAAAAAGTCAGACAAACTTGATTTTGTTGCGACTGGGCTTTTGAATTCTGCGTAAGGGGGCCTCCCAAATATCTGCATAGTTGCCTTCTGTCCCGTCAAATTCAGGCCCAAAATGTGCGGGGTTAAAGGGGTTGTCTGGGTTCAGAGCTGAACCTGGACATACCCATAATTTTCCCCCGGCAGCCCCCCTGACTTGAGCATCGAAGCAGTTCATGCTCCGATGCTGTCTTTTGCCCTGCGCTAGATTGCGCAGGGCACGGGCTCTTTTGTTTACAATCACACACTGTCGGGCGGAAGCTTCCACCCGGCAGTGTGTTCGGTGACGTCAGCGGCTCTGATGGACGGGCTTTACTAAGGTCCGCCTATCAGTGCCGGTGACGTCACCGGGCTTCCTGGCAGCCCCATGGAGAGCCCGGTACGTCACCGGATCTCCAATAAATGCATTTGCCCTGCGCGATTTAGTTCAGGGCAAAGGAGAGCATCGGAGCATAAACTCATATATCCCAATTTTACCAACTAAAACATCAGTTAGTATGCAGCTGTAATTCTGAAATTGGGAGGGACAGGACTTTTGACCATTTGACCAATATTCCTTATCCTTAAAGGGGTTGTCCTGGAATTAAATGTTGATGACCTCTCCTGAAGCTAATGCTGCATTTAGACTGCCCAATTGTCAGGTAGCTTACCGGAAATAAACATTCCTACAAACGTTTGTTTCCGATAAGCTGCCCGCGTAAAGATCACCCGATAAATAAGGTAAAATGCTAGATCATTAGCTGAAATGATCTGAGGTGTGGACAACCTTTCTCTGCTGCTCTCTGCAGAATATCATACCAGGGCTATAGCAATAGCTGGTACTGAGACAGCAGTTAGACTTGGCCCCAGTGACATACCTTCAATGGAGGCAGACCATGCAACTGCTGCGGCGTACAGGGAAGGGGGACCAGATGCTGAAATCCTTTTTTTCTCCTGACCAAAAAACACTGCATTTTCATGCAGCTACCACTAGGGGGAGCTCAATTCGAAGAGATTATTTCCATTCCAGTAAATGGCAACTGCATACATTTCTATGCCTTAAGCTCCCCCTAGTGGTGGCTGCAGACAGTCAGCGAAGGGAAGCAGATTCAATAATGCATTTTTGCTAGTTGTGTGGTATAAATACATTGAGAAATATGGTGCTCAGAATAAGCAGCATATTTATGAAGCACCTATTTTACTGTTTCCAGAGTCATATAAGGTGGGTGGGGTGGTGGGCACTATGATTTTATTGCTATGCATTTTTTTTTTTTATTAAAATTCCTTGCACTTAATAATAAAAGTCAATTAATCAGAAATTTGGGGCGTTGCGTTTTGCATTGCCTGGGAGTGATTGTCGCACTGGCAAAATGGGTGGGGCAGGAGGGGACCATACTAAGTTTTGCTATGCCTGAAAGGGTCAAAAGACCCCTCTACCACATTAGAAGCCACCAGTATCATAAATGGGATATAGTAGGTGGGGACTCTGTTACAGATTTTGCATTGGGGTCCAGAAGCTTCAAGTTACATCTATACAGAAAGAATTCTAATGAAGTTTTGCTCAGTTCTGTACAAAAAAACAACAAAAAACCAAAAGAAAAAAAAAAACACCCTATAGCACCAAACATTGTAAAATCTAAGATCCTGCAGTATATTTCTGGTCATAAAGTGAGATCTATGAAATATGCGTGCAATTACTGATCTGTCGCAGGAGCACAGGGGACGTCTGTGGCGCCACGCATTAACGATCCATGAAAATTCGCTTACAAATTAAATCAATTCAAGTCTGTTTAGTGAAATAACTTAGCTTCAGAGAATGAAGGCAAAAAAATGAAAGCTACCTTGTAGGGGGTTTAAATGGATTTGAGATGACTGAACACCAGGCGTTGTCGTTCACGTACAAAGTAGCTTTTGTTGACAGATATACTGGAGGGGGCAATAAAACAAATTTATACCTCCATTGATTGACATGGCACATACACATTGACACACAGTGGCCGAAACATCATAATCAGCAAATGATCTGCATGAATTTGCTTCGAGGACCTTAGACCAGCAAAGCGACATGACCATTTTTTGCTGAGCTTTGCAGCATGGTGGCTCAGTGGTTAGCACTAGCTCTATGCGCCACTGATGCCCTGGGTTTAAATGCAACCAGGGGCCCACATCTGCATGGAGTATGTGACGCAAATATATTAATGGAAATGTGTCAAAAATGTTATCTGCCAGTTAAAACCTGATAGCGACACATCTCCTTTTTTCAAATTTTTGGGATTGCAGATTTCTTTATTCTATATCCTGAACATGATTATGAGGGCGACCATCTTGCCTGAACATTTATTATGTAGAGAAAGTTAATACCAGGCACTTACTAATGTATTGTGAATGTACATATTGCCTCCATCACATTATACACTGCTCGTATACAGAGGTTACGACCACCCTGTAATCCAGCAGCGGTGGATGCACTTGCACACTATAGGAAAAAGTGAAGACCTCTTTGTGCCCAGGACCATGGGAGCTCACATCGACTGATGCTTTTTTCTATAGCATGCAAGCACGACCACCGCTCCTGGATTGCAGGGTGGTCGTAACCTCTGTATACGAGCAGTGTATAATGTGATGGAAAAATGAATCCAGCCAGCAAAGGAGGCGATATGGACAATCACATTACATTAGTAAGTGCAGGGGCGGATTGGCCATATACCCTACAGGGAAATTTCCCGGTGGGCCGATGATTGGGGGCCGCCTGAAGTTTTTGGGGATGTATTTTATGTTGCTGGCAGTACTTTGTGATAGACTGTAGTATTTGGCTCTCTTGGGGTAGTATAATGTGCCACACTATGGTATTGATGGCCCTGCCTTCCATCAATTTGGACCCGACTACAAAACGGGCCACTTTTAGTATTTTGTCCAGGGCCACTTTAAGTTCCCATCCCACCCCTGAGTAAGTGCCTGTGAGAAATATGGATTAATATTTACTGTCAGCCATGTCCTCACACCCATCATTTGCTGAAAGATGGCAGAGGAAATCAAGCTCTACAGGGGGGCCCTGCTTCAAAGCCGCAGCCAGATAGCAGAAAGCTCCTAGCAGGCCACATTTGGTTACATTTAACGCCTCCAGTCAGACAGCACGGATCCTGCAGGAAAACCCCCAGCAGGAGGTATCAGCCCTTGCCTGGATCAATGATACCTCCCAGACATGTTGGCACCTACATTTCATAAGGAATTATGAATCGCCCGGCCATCGCAGGCGCAAACCGGATACATATTTGTGTCCCGGTGGCCACGATGAACATGCCCATGGTCTTTCGTTGAGGGTGGGATGCCAGGGAAGGGAGATATCCATATCTCCCCACAGAAACCCAATATCGGCACCATGTTTGGACTCTAGTTGTAGCCGGAACCCAGGCGGATTCATTGGTCCCAGAACCATCTCCCTGTGACCTTCTGGACTGGAGCTATAAACCCTAAAAGTCTAGCAGAGGGGGGTGGACCGCTCCCAAAGGCCGTGAGGGAAGGGGCCGGCTACAGGTTAAAAGGCTTGTGCCGACAAGCGGGAGTGTTTTTTCTCTGAAAGGGGGTCACATCCTGCAATGTGTTTGGAGGGACCTGCAACCAGCTGACATCACTGCCTCCAACGTGAATACAGCTAAGAACTCATCACTACCCAAATGACTCTGGTATATCTGGTAAACTAACTTATTGTTCTGCTTAACCCTGTTGTACCTATATCACCTGTATCTGTAACCTCAGACCACTGTATATATTCTCTGTGTATATTGTGTTATATTTAGTGTGCCCTTAAGGCGATTAACTATATAATTTAATCTTGTGCTATCTTGTATCTCGATCATGAATCCCCACGTCCGTGTTTCGGCCTAGTAATACGCTACCCCGGGTTGGTTTCTCACCCTATATAATCCCGTTAGTGAACTGGGCTTATATCAAACGAGAAGCTGGTGGCAGATACCCGGGCTGAGACAGCGCTGTTTTGACTGCGGCAGTGAAAAGGCTCTCTCAGCTTGTTGCCTCTCTGTGCCCGCGTGGAGAGGAGGTGTCTGTGTAAACTGTACCAAGCTGACCTTACCTGCTCTTCTGGAGGGTGTAACGTCACGCTTTGGTAACAAGCGACCATACTGCGTCTCATGAGCTTGACGTAGGTGACATCAAGCGGGCACGAGGCGTGGTATTCGTCACAGTGCCTTATATTAACTTTCTCTACATGATAAATGCCATTTGCTGGAGTGACACAACCCCTTTAACAGATTTTAGAAAGCATTAAGAAATTTGCTTTACAGCAGCCTCATGGTCCATAGACACCATGGTCTGGAGGAGAGCTCATTGACTTCTATGGGAGAGTTTTCTAGGCATGCTCTGTGACCTGTCAGAGGTCATTGTACAAGGAAAGAATAGATAAGATTTGACAATCATCTATTGTGAATGGTGGATCCTGTCTTATCTATACACAGAGGTGATATCATTACAGGCAGGATTAGAATGACAGATAAGCAGGTAACTACAGTAAAGCGATCGGTACAGACCAAGAAGTGGCGCCGGTAATTAGGCTTAGAGGCCAGTGCGAAAACTGCAGGATTTTATGGTTTTTGTTTAAATATGGATAGTGACATGGAAAATTTAAAATATCAAATTTTAAAACAAAAATTGTTTAAAGGGAACTTGTGATCAACTTTATGTTGCCCATACTAAAAGCAGCATAAAGTATAGACAGGTGAGTTGATTTCAGGGGTCTGTCATTTATAAGTTAAAAGTAAGTGGTTGTCGAGAACCAACATCACAATCATTGCAGACTGGGCCTGGAAAAGAGTCCCGGCCACCTGAGAAGAGTCCTGGTTATTCATGAATTCCTGCTCTCCTGCTGATGACTGACAGTCTTCTACCTAGATTTCTCCCTTTTTCTCTTAGAGACAACTGCCGATCATCAGCAGATGGGCAGGAGAGCAGGAGATCAGGAATAACCAGGACTCTTCTCAGGTAGACTGGACTCTTTTCCAGGCCTGGGCTGCAATGATTATGTTGCCGGTTCTCAGCAACCACTTACTTTTAGCTCATTAGTAACACACCGCTGACATCAGCATGTCTGTCACTATTTTATGCTGCCCTCAGTGAGATCAGCATGAAGTTGATGACGGGTTCCCTTTAATATAAAAACATGATTTAAACAATAGGTCATTTTCTGATGACACAAATGGCACTCTTAGTATAAAGCACACATTGGCACACAATGCGCCTCTTAGTAAGTTTGGTGCATTATTGGGCAGTCTGTGCACCAGAGATCAAACAGGCTCAAATTATGGTGGAAATATGGTTTTTCACCACAATTAGTGACTTTTTTACATCACTATTGTGTCGTAAAATCAATGATAACTGTCCCTATGTATGTTCCACATACTACAGGTAGCCAGTCTATAATAAGGAATTAATAGTTCTGTAAGGCTACTTTCACACTTGCGTTCGGGGCTCCGCTTGTGAGTTCCGTTTGAAGGCTCTCACAAGCGGCCCCGAACGGATCCGTCCAGCCCTAATGCATTCTGAGTGGATGCGGATCCGCTCAGAATGCATCAGTCTGGCAGCGTTTGTCCTCCGCTCCGCTCAGCAGGCGGACACCTGAACGCTGCTTGCAGCGTTCGGGTGTCCGCCTGGCCGTGCGGAGGCGTGCGGATCCGTCCAGACTTACAATGTAAGTCAATGGGGAAGGATCCGTTTAAAGTTGACACAGTATGGCTCAATTTTCAAACGGATCCATCCCCCATTGACTTTCAATGTAAAGTCAAAACGGATCCGTTTGCATTATCATGAACAAAAAAAATAATAATATATATATATTTTTTGTTCATGGTAATGCAAACGGATCCGTTCTGAACGGATCTAAGCGTTTGCATTATAGGTGCGGATCCGTCTGTGCAGACACCAGATGGATCCGCTTAGCCAGTTGACAGTGAGAAGAATTTTCATTGGCTCACTGGACTGAGGGCACCAAGGGCGGGCATAAGCTACTTTGTGCAGCCTTGCTCCTCCTGCTTCCTCTGCCAGCTCCTCAATCTCCTTCTTGATTGACATGGCCAGGTTCCTGCACAGTCATCTTCTCTGGCCCTGCCAATCAAGAAGAAGAGCGAGGGGCTTCCAGAGTGGCTCGGGCTCGCCCTCGGTGCACTTAGCTGCTCATTTGCGTATCGACTAAAAGTGCTTTTTTTTCACCAGAATGAAGCAACGGATTGCTACATGAAAGCTATCAATACAATTAGTTGGGCAAGCGCTAGAAGACATTGGGGGTCATTTCCAAAGATCTTTGATTCTCCCCTGTGCTGCCGAAGGATGCGCCTAATTTATGAGGAGGTGTGGGCCTCGTCGTAAATCAGGCGCGCCTTCAGCAGTCTGCTCGTCTGTTTTAAAAACTAGTCCAGCCCCTGACTGGAGTAGTTTTTCGCCAACATTTACGCCTTTAAATATTAGTACATTTGTAAGGGCCGATGTTCCAGCCCTTGCCCCCGTCTCGCCCCTGTAAAAAACGTGCCTCCGATAAAATGTTTTTGCTCAGACATTTAAAAAGTCTCAAAAAGGGTTCTACGTTAATACCAGGCGTAGAAAATGTTAGTAAATGCGCCCCATCGTGCCTGGTTTATCAGGAAATTTCCTGCTGACAGTCTCTCTTTAAATTTCAGCAAAAAATGTGCCAAATTGTAAAAAGAATTGCGCGCCATCTTCCTCCAATCTATTTTAATTGAAGTAAATCTCGCTTATATTCTTTCATGGTGGTTTTTCTGTCTGTTATATTAAGGCTGGAAGTCAAGGAGTTAACGATGTGAAATTTGTTTGGAGTGGAGCGGTATTAACTGTCACAAAGGACAGCGGCGTACAAGTCACCTGTGAAATATATGAAAAGAGGTCCAGGAATTCACTTAATTAACCACATCAGTTTCTTAACGTGATCAATTTTAATTAAACTGAATTTTAATAGAGATCTGTGTAGTCTGCAGAGAGCAGTTGCTAATTCTGCAGACCATGTGTTGCTTTTCACTTCAGATTTGCTTCCATCTAATTAATATGGATAGGGCATTAAGCCTTTTGGACTCTGGTGGTTTTTTTCATTTCATGACTATTAATGGTTTTAATGAACTGGATTAATTCCATACGTCTCACCACCGTGTTTTGGGGGCCTTGCTCACCACAAATTTCAGGTTTATAATTGCTTTCCAGGTCTTGACAATAGTCATTGACAAGCTTCAGCAATTCCTCTCCCAGCATGGTGCGAAATGAGAAGGTTTCTTATGGCCTTCAAAGCCGCCTGAGAAACTTCCAGTACTGTATTTTTCGCCCTATAAGACTCACCTGCCATAAGACGCAACTAGGTTTTAGAGAAGAAAAATAAGAAAAAATATATTTTTCATCAGACCTCAGTTTAAAGCCCCACTAAGACCCCCAATGTTAATCAGACCTCAGATCAAATGCTCAGTGTTAATAAGATCCCCAATTAGACCTCAGATCGGACATACCGCCTCTTTTAGACTGAGCAACGCCCATCTGCCTGGGGCTTCTGAGCAGAGTATAAATGTAGCTGGTTCCTACACTGCTCTGAAAATTGTAGGCTTAGGTAAGTCCAAGAGAGGCGGTATATTAGTGTTAGGCACCCATCTGCGGAAGCCACCTTGACGCTTGGTAGATGGGCCCGACACACGTTTGATCAAAGAGCTTCTATTTTTCCATTTATAGTAGGTATAATACCACTTTAATTTAGAATGATCCCCATTTTTCAGCTCTATTATTTGTACGTAAAATGTTGTGCAGCCATTTTTTTTATCAACCATGTTCCAGTGACCATACACAAATCGGTACAAAAAATGCACCAAAATGATACACAACTGACAATACTAGCTAATTCCTCAAGCAGATGTTAAAAGCTGAGAACGTTGCCAATATCTTCCAGTCAGGAACATATCGGAGCCCCTCATGCACCACGTCACGGTGTCTCAGCACGCATGGGGTCCTACCACTCACCTGCCTGTGGTGTGTGAACAGGGTCTGAACAGTGCTAGAAACCAACTCACAGCCAGACTCTCACCTGCCTCCATAGTGGTATCACCAATGCACTGTGAGGTAGGATAAAGCTGTGAGCCGCACCCACAACAGACCATGTGACACAGAAGCCGCACCCACAACAGACCATGTGACACAGAAGCTACCAGGTGCAAAAGAACGTTACCAACAAAATTAGGCTACTTTCACACTTGCGGCAGTGTGATCCGGCGGGCAGTTCCGTCGTCGGAACTGGCCGCTGGATCCGCCGATCTGCCGCTGACTGAAAGCATTTGTGAGACGGATACGGATCCGTCTCACAAATGCATTGCAAGGACGGATCCGTCTCTCCGCTTGTCATGTGGACAGACGGATCCGTCTTGTATATTTTTTCACATTTTTACCGGTCTGCGCAAGCGCAGGCCGGAAGGACGGATCCGGCACTAATACATTCCTATGGGAAAAAATGCCGGCATTCAGGCATGTCTTCAGTATTTTTCGCCGGAGATAAAACCGTAGCATGCTACAGTTTTATCTTTTGCCTGATCAGTCAAAAAGACTGAACTGAAGACATCCTGATGCAAACTGAACGGATTACTCTCCATTCAGAATGCATGGGGATATGCCTGATCAGTTCTTTTCCAGTATAGAGCCCCTGTGACGGAACTCTATGCCGGAAAAGAAAAACGCAAGTGTGAAAGTACCCTAAAGTGGCACATTCCATAGACATAAAGACAAAAACCCACTGAAAAAAGTGGCCTAAATGAGTAGCGTGTCTATAACCGGTCTGCATTTTTTCTAGTGATTTGTGTATGTATATATTTTTTCATCTGCACAATGTATCATTTTGTGTAAGATGCATTTTTTGCTGGGGATTGCCGTTATCTGTGGACCGCATGCAGAGGAATTGCTCCCCGGGTTATAGACACGCTACAGTGTCTGGGTTTGGAGCATTTCCACCCGTTTAGGCCACTTTTTTCAGTGAGTTCATGTTCCAGTGACCAGTCACCAATAAAGTATAAATCTCCTATCTACCCACATATGGATCACTGTTATTGATCTCTGACCTGGCAAACACCCCTGCTCCATTTGTTTCTCAACATCGTTCTCAGTGAAAAACATATCTTACTTGTCTATCCTATTTTTTTCTCTGTCCCAACCATAAAAATGGCTAAAAATGGTCTGCAACAAAATAAATAAATAAAAATGGACTCAAATAGAACATGCAGTGAGTTTCTCGGATCTCGCACATGGTTATGTAAAAAAAAATTACTCTGGCATGTATTTCCTATCTCCTCTCTGTCTGGGCTTGAACTCCCCCTCCTGGCAGAAAGTAGGACCAACCCAATCCTGTCAAGAGGGGAGAAACTGGGTGGTTAACCCTGTTCCTGTCGACCATACCTCCTTTGCTGGTGCACAGAACATTACATTACATTACAATGCATAACATTAGCAATTGCACATACCCCCAGGTCTTATTGAAGAGAAATAGACTTAAAATTATTTTCTGAGATTTTCATACTGATGACCTGTCCCAAGGAAAAGTCATCAGTATCCTGATCATTGGAGGTCCGACACTCGGGACCCCACTGAGCACCGCTGCCTTCTTGCAGCTTACCAAGCACAGCGCCGTACACTGTATAGTGGCTGTACTTGTCATCGCTCTTAGGGCTCATGCACACAAACGTATTTTCTTTCTGTATCCGTTATGTTTTTTTTTGCGGACCGTATGCAGAACCATTCATTTCAATGGGGCCGTAAAAAAAACTGAAGTTACTCTGTGTGCATTCCATTTCCGTATGTCCTTATTTCCGTTCTGCAAAAAAATTGAACATGTCCTATTATTGTCCGCATTACGGACAAGGATAGTACTGTTCTATTAGGGTCCAGCTGTTCCGTTCCGCAAAATACAGAATGCACACGTTAGTCATCCGTATTTTTTGTGGATCCATATTTTGCGGACCGCAAAATACATACGGTCGTGTGCACCCTTTCAACTATAGCCATTGCAGCCATAGCAACCATATCACTTGGTATGGGGTTCAGTGGTTTGGGGGCCCAATCAGCTGCAAGAACAGTGAACCTTTTCTGTGGGGAATAACAATATATTGTGCTATTAGGCCTCAGGCGCAGCCACCACTGCATTTACCCAGTGTGCAGTTAGGGAGACATAACGTCCCTTCCCGTGCTTACTGGTCCACATATCGGTGGTTATGTGGACCTTGCCACAGATGGCGTCGCGCAGTGCACACCTGATTTTGTCAGCCACTTGGTTGTGCAAGGCAGGAATGGCTCGCCTGGAAAAGTAACCAGACGGAATGACAGCATTTCAAAGTGCAGTGTCCCACAATGTGTTATATGTGGGCACTTTCAACTTTTGAACTATCATATTTAACGTATCGTGGTATCAAGCTGTAATTCCTATGCTCCCTCTTTTGCTGTGCGGCTGACGCTGTGCGACCACCGCCTCTTCCTTCGAACTGCACACGTCGATCGCATGACCTTGATTCCATGTGGGGTCTAGGACCTCATCATCCTCCACATCATCTTCCACCCACTACCCAACCCTGCCCTCCTTGCCAGTCTGCACACTGCAGAAAGCCGCAGCAGTTGGCACCTGTGTTTCGTCATCATCAGAGATGTGCTGTGGTGGTCCTCCCATATCCACATCCTGAAACATAAGTGGTTGGGCATCGGTGCACTCAATCTCTTCCACTTCTGGGGCAGGGCTATGTGGACCCTGCCAGCAGAGTCATCAAATAAGAGACTGCTGCATGACTTGGGGCTTAGACTGCTTGGCTGATTTGCAAGGGGGTGAGGTGAAAGACAGATGCCCATGGGCTGCAGGTGCCAACTCTGCGCATTCAGCAGGGGACCGGGTGGGAGACAATGTGCAGGAACTGGAGGCACTGTCAGCCACCCAATCTATTACCGCCTCTACTTGTTCTGGCCTCACTATTCATATGCCGGTATTTGGGCCTACAAAATGATGCTGAACGTCTACGTGCCCCTGAGGAAGGTGTTTCACTATATTAATTTCCCTGTCAGGTATGCAGTGTAGGTGTACCTCACAACAAGAATGGGAATATGTCACCCACCAACAGAACAAATAGCCAGATGAGATTCCTAACTCTCTCCCTCACTTCAGCTGCTGCTTCCTGTCCCTGCACTACTCAGAGCTGATGGGCGGTGCTACACGTGATCCAGCTTTTATAGAGGCTGGGTCACATGATGCACCGGCCAATCACAGCCATGCCATTACTAGGCATGGCTGTGATGGCTTCTAAGTGCCCACAGCTTAAAAGCTTGTTGATTGGCTGCCCTGCAGCCTTTCAACAAGCTTTATTAAATGCCCGAACACCAAATTCGAACCCAAACTTTTCTGGCAAAGTTCGGGTCCGGGTACCAAAAATCCTAAAGTTCGGTACGGACTAGGGTTCGCTCAACACTACCTGTGGAGGACCTAGATCCTTTTTTGAATATGGGCACTACATTTGCCTTGCGGTGGGGGCCCCATTTTATTTTGCTGTGGGGCCCTAAAAATTAAAGTTACATCTGCCTGGATAGAGATAGATGGATAGATATTAGATAAGATAGATGGATAGACAGATGGATATGAGATAGATAGGTAGATAGATAAATAGATATGGAAATTTTCTCTCTTCGGGCCCTGGCATGGGAAGACAAGAGAAATGGGTCAATTCAACAAAGACTGTTAGGGCTCATTTACATGACCGCATTCGTTTTTGCGGACCGCTAATTGCGGATTGCAAAACATGGATACCCCTCCATGTACCTTCTGCATTTTGTGGAATAGAACATCCTTCTCCATGATAGAAATGCCTATTATTGTCTGCAAATATAAGCAAGAATAGTAGATGTTCCATGTTTTTTGTGGGGTCACGGAATAGACATACAGAAGCGGACGGGCACACGGTGTGCTGTCCGCATCTTTTGCAGCCCCATTGAAATGAATGAATGAATGAATGAAATGAAGAAATATACGGTCGTGTGAATGGGCCCTTAATCGTGTTTACCCTGGAAGAGGATCCAGGGGTCCAAGCTGAGACAAAGGTTTTCTGTGTATTCCAGAGGGTTGTGGGGAGCTCCTCAACCTTATGTACCCAGTGGCATAGGGAGGGCAACAACTGAATATATAAACTATGGGGGTCATTTACAAACAGATATATGGCACTTTTCTGGCGTATATCTGCCACAGATTCTGTCACACCCCATGTTGCGACAGAATCGGCAACTACTTCCCTGCTCATGCTAGATCTAAAAAAGTCAGCGTAGTGTGGATAGGCCGGCAGTCTCATCCCATTTACCATTTTGTATGCCTGGTTTAGGCCTCATGCACACGACCGTATGTATTTTGCAGTCTGCAAAAAATGGATCCGTGAAAATTACAGATGACGTCCGTGTGCATTCCGTATTTTGTGGAATGGAACAGCTGGCCCCTAAAAGAACAGTACTATCCTTGTCCGTAATGCGGAAAATAATAGGACATGTTCTATTTTTTGGCGGAATGGATATACGGACATATGGAAACGGAATGCACACGGAGCACCTTCCGTTTTTTTTTGCGGTTCCGTATACGGTCTGCAAAAAAACCCAGAACGGACATGGAAAGAAAATACGTTCGTGTGCATGAGCCCTTAGGCATAGAAAATGGTTTAAATGTAAGACAGCTCAGAAGCCGCCTTACATTTAGTATCGGCGGTGGATCTGCCGAAGTTATGTAGAGGTCGGCTCCTCTACATAACTTCGGCGATCCACCGTCAGCTTTGGGGCTTTATTAAGACCGGCGTCTAAAAAATGGATTTCAGTGAATTTCATTTTTCCGAGTAAATTTCTCACATGCTGGTTATATACAGTATTTTTATACGATTGCTGTTTCGTTGCATAATTCCATCACATTTTCGGCACATGGCACTCATTCTAAGTGGGCAAGTACAGCTGGGCGCCAAGCTGAGACCCGGAGTTTAGAGCTGCTGATAAGGAAAAGCCAAGAACGGATGATAGATATATTCAGTCACAGAGCAACAGGATGTAAACCTGATCCCCTCGCACTCACCGTGACTCCCAGCAGAGCGGAGACCTCGTTCTATAGTCTTATCCCTGACTGAAATCATTCCATTCATGCTGACACAAAAGAGATGCCTCAGCAGCATGCAGACTTTAGCTTTTCTATCAGCAGCACTGAATAGCGGTCGTATTTTTCTGTCACCCATTTTGTATTTCTTATTTTTTTTATTAACCTGTTGATAAGACTTCATACCTGATTCTTGAATGCAGCAGAAAAAAATATTAGATATGTTTACAAGTGTTGAGTAAATTGAATTTGACGAAGTGGAATTCGATCCGAATTTCAGGAAAAATTTGATTCGTCGCGAATCCGAATTTCCTGGTGATGCATGGTATTGAATCTTTTTTTTTTTTTTTTTAAATGGCTTCTGCACATGTTAAAAATTGAAAATAAGAAGCTCGGGAAGGAGATATGACCCATTATGGCGTGCAGCAAGACAATCAGCAGATAGTCCCTATAATAAGCCTCCTCCTGCCCTCTCTCCACTACTTTAGTGTGAACTTACTGTGCAGGGAGAGACGTTAAAGGCACTAGGGACAGTAATTAGGAAAGCCTTTATTTGTTTGGAATAGTTCAGGGACAGCACAGGGACAGTGTGGGGAGATGATAGGGAGATCATAGGGAAACTTTATCCACACTATAGGGAGAGCATAAGAAGAGTGCAGGGACTAATAGAACAGTGTCCCCCTTGGTTAATAGTTAAGCAATTCTATTACACCTTGATGCACTAACTGGGGTGAAAAAGCTGTCTAATAGTACTGCTATTGTGGTGTCCACATTGTTTTTTACATACGTAATACTATAACACCTTGATTCTCTAATTGGGGTTAAAAAGCGGTCTAATTCTACTGCAATTGTGGTGTTCACATTATACATACACTAGCAGAAGGACACGGCTTTGCACAGGTTTATTTCCTCTATTTCATTTAATGTTTCTGTGTGTCGTTAAAAGATATCGACAGTATCCCCCATAACAGTGACCTCTGCAGCACCCCACCTCTTTAACAATGACCTCCACAGTGCTCACCCCTTTAACATTGACCTCCACAGTGTCCGCCCCTTTAACAATGACCTTCACAGTGCCTGCCCCTTTAACAGTGCCTGCCCCTTTAACAGTGACCTCCACAGTGCCCGTCCCTTGTCCTGCGGGCATTGTGTACTGTAGCATTGTCCTGTTGAAAAACCCAGTCGTTACCACACAGACGAGGGCCCTCAGTCATGAGGAATGCTCTCTGCAACATCTGGACATAGCCAGCGGCCGTTTGACGCCCCTGCACTTCCTGAAGCTCCATTGTTCCACTGAAGGAAAAAGCACCCCAGACCATTATGGCGCCCCCTCTACTGTGGCGCGTAGAAAACATCTCAGGTGGGATCTGCTGGTCATGCCAGTAACGTTGGAAACCATCAAGGTTACATTTTTTCTCATCAGAGAATAAAACTTTCTCCCACCTTTGAATGTCCCATGTTTGGTGCTCTCTTGCAAAGTCCAAACAAGCAGTTCTGTGGCGCTCAAGGAGACGAGGTCTTTGAAGACGTTTTTTGTTTTTGAAGCCCTTCAGTCTCAGATGCCGTCTGATGGTTATGGGGCTGCAGTCAGCACCAGTAAGGGCCTAATTTGGGTCGAGGATCGTCCAGTGTCTTGACGGACAGCCAATTGGATCCTCCGGCTCAGTGCTGATGAAAGTTTTTTGGGTCTTCCACTTGACTTTTTTGTTCCATAACCCTCAGGATCATTTAAGAAATTCCAAATGACTGTCTTACTGCGTCCCACCTCAGCAGCGATGGCGCGCTGTGAAAGACCCTGCTTATGCAGTTCAACAACCCGACCACGTTCAAAAAGGGAGAGTTTTTTTGCCTTTGCCATCACATCGTGTGACTACCTGACAGAAGGTAGTGGGGTGAAATAGCGCTCTATTTTTTCATATATTTGGTTTTACATCTTGTGTCATAGATAATTAATTACATTATATGTACCTTTAAGTCTCTTATGCCCAGACTGACAATTGATCTAGTGAACTACCACTTTGTTTTAAGGTGATTATATTATAAAGTATTTTTAACAATTCCTTTTCAGGCAGAAAATCCTACTAATTCTTTAGCGTCGCATGCCTCCTTATTTGTATTTAGTTATCCAAATTCCATAAGGCCTTGATTCTGTAATTGGGGTTAAATAGTGTTCTAATGCTACTGATTTTGGGATGTTTATATTGTTTTGTAGATGTAATTCCATTAGGCCTTGATTCTGTCATTGGTGTGAAATAGCATTCTGATCCTACAGATCTTTGGGGTGTTCACATTGTTTTTTACATAAGTAATTCCACTAGGCCTTTTTTCTGTAATTGGAGTGAAATAGCATTCTAATATTACTGATCTTGGGGTTTTCATATTGTTTTATAGATAAGTAATTCCATTAGGCCTTGATTCTCTAACTGGAGATTAGAGCGCAAATGTTATTTGCATCGCAATCTGAGATTTTTCCCCGCTAACACCAGGTCTAAAAAAGCTGGCGTGGCGTAAAAGTAAAAAATGTTCTAAGGAAGCCGGCGTAGATTTAGGCTAGGTCTACACGACGACATTTTGCTGCACCAATGTCGCGCAACTGTTTTTATAATGGCAGTCTATGATGTCGCACTGCAACATGCAACATACTGCGACTGCATTCGAGATGGATTTTTCTGCGACTGTTGCAACATTGGTGCAACAAATGGTGCAGTGTAGTTGTGCCCTATCTGTCAAGCGACTTATTGTCACGCGACAAATGTCGTTGTGTAGACCTAGCCTTAGACGGGCGGTGCATGCACTGAGGTTATGTAGAGGCCGGCGCCTCTACATAACTTCGGCGGGTCCACTCCCAGTGCTGGGGTTATTAAGACCGGCATCTAAAATGCCGGTCTTTATAAATGACCCCCCCTACTGTTTATCTCCTACTTGTGTGATATCCCATACTCTGAACATGTACTTATATACCCCTCTACCAATCCCTAAAATACTGAATATCAAACATCACATGCCTTTTCCCTCCGTGCTATCTCTACTGCATCTCCCTCTCCCTTCTCTCGAGGAATCATGTTTGACATGCTGGGCAGCAAATTCTGAAGTGAGTAGCAGAACAGTAGAGCAGTTAAGCAGAGCTTCAATGCATTTTAAGGCAATTACACATTGTAATAGAGGGGCATGCAGGCAGCTGTAAATGGAGGGAACATTTGTGAGAGGAATTGTAGACCTTTATATTGGTGATACCACCCACAGCAAGCCCAAGTGGCATAAAACTGACAGTGCTGCACAGAGCTGGGGAAATAATAACCATGAAAAATAATTGCTTAACAGTCGTTATCTTCTCATTTACGGTAGATACATTTATGTATTTTTTTAAATATAGAAACTCTGAATTATTTTTAAGTTATGCCATTTGCAGGTAAACGTTAATGGCAGTTTTAAAGTGGCAGCCATGAGATGCATGTCCAGTTGTTGGGTCAACACTATCCCTCAATGCAGGCTGCACTCTTCCGGTTGGCTTGGCCTCTCTTCCTTTGCCCGTAGAGCTTGGCTCTCCCTTTGGCCCTTAAAGGGTCAGTGCGTGCACCATAATCTTCACCATCCAATGGCTGGATGCCCTGAGGTACTTAAGGCCGTCCCCTGTGGTAGGGTGCCTGAGCAATAGCTTGCTAGTTTGCTGGATTCTGACTCTCCACTGCCTGACCTCTGTACTGACCCTTCGTTGTCTGCCTTGACCTCAGATCATTTACCGTACACCACATACTCTGCTACACCTGACCCCAACCTGTCCCTAACTACGATTTTGCATGACTCCTCTATGCTCTGCACAGGTGTCTCTGACCCCATGGGTCAGCTGTCAACCACACCGGAACTCTTCCAGAAGGTAGCACCGCCATGGTTACACTGCAGTGAAGTCCAGATCACTGTATAGGGGTTAAAGGGTGAATACTAGGGGACTGCCCGAGTAATCCCTTGGGATGTGGGTTGACACAGTGGTTCCACACACACTGCAATAGCAGGCAGCACAATGGTTTGTACTGTTGTTTTGTAGCACTGGAGGTCATATATTCAAATCCGACCAAGGCCAACTTGTCTATGAAGTTTGCACGTTTTCTCTACATTTGCATGGATTTTCTCCAACAATTTGGAATTCAGATTTTGACTTTACAACGATACAGAATATATTGGTATTATATACATGAATAAAATAAATAAGGCTGGATAACCTGTGCCATGTCTGACAGCAGATGGGAAATAATTTGCCAATTCCGAGGGCAACCAGATACGTTTCTAAAGGGACATATAAATGAATTGAGAACATTTTGCTTACTTTTCTTTGTAGAATTACAAAAGTTGAATTATGCTTTCATTGACCCTGGAAGCAAAGGACTAACAACTGAAATGACTGTATATTTATGATGATGGCATTTTGAAAGCCATGGAATAGAAAGACAAGATATATTTATCGGAATAAAAGTGTCAATAACCAGGGAGGACGTTCGGGCAGATCCTGTATTATAAATGCCTTTCATATAAGAGGATTCACAGCTCGGTGATAAATTCCGCCTGGAAGCTTCCAGATCTTGCAGAACTTTCCTTTGCTGCATGTAAGAGTCAGACAATGAGCGATGTTACTTCTGTGACTTCGCTGCTACGGGGCACACTCTCTTAATAATGTAAGACAGATTTGTGACATCACATGATTAAACCTGAAGATGTTCTTTATTCCCCGCACAATCTTTCTCTTCAGTTTGTTGGCAGTTACTGTCAGGTCTTTGCCAGCTTCCTCTTTTCCATTGTTATTAAGACTGGCAGGAACATTCAGTACTAGGACTCGATGGAAGCTAATGCACCTGTTAGTGATTTTGTTTAGATTTGCAGATGTGTAATAACCTGGCCTGTGCCCCATCTGTGACAGCGGCACAATGGGGGTAATTTACAGAGGAAAAATCTGCTGCGGATTTTGCAAGTGGCTTGACTTACATGTAGATTTGTTGAGGAATTCGCTGTACACTGCAAAGGAGGAAATCCGCTACCGAAATGCACTGCATAAGTCCATGTTTGTGGAATTCTGCAGAAACAAACAGGGGTGCATCTAGCCTTTTAGCATCCTGAGGCGAAAACTGAATTGACGCCCCCTTCCCCATGTCAGATTCTCAACCTAGCCCCTTCCCTCCGGCCCTATTGTGAAAGGCATACTTGTAAAACATTACACATAGCGCTACAAAACATAGAGGTTAATATAGCGCCACATATCTCTTACATCCACTGACATTGCCTTTTCTTATCTTCTCCATTCAGACCAGACCGCCATGATGATTTCTTTCAGCCGTCACTTGCCTCTGCAGAGTTTGGCACACAGACATCTTAGTTTCCATCCTCCTCCCTTCCTGAACACCTGCAGCCTGTAATACTATGCCAACTCTCCCCAATACTATACTGCAGAAACAGTCTCCCTGAAAATACAAGAACCACAAAGATATTGGCACACAGCGCCCTAAAAAATAACAGTGCCCAGCAAATACTGCCCCTGACACTTATAGTGCTGTAAATAGTGTCCCCCAAAAATAATTGCGCTAAGCTGATACTGTGCCAGTGTGCCCCCCAACAGTCCTCCAATAGTAATAATTCTGTGTCAGAGTGCACTATGTGGTAACACTTCCCCCAATTGTAATAATGTATCTTATTTTGTCCTAGAAGTAATAATGCCCATAGTGTCCACACTAGTAATCATATTCCTTGTAGTCCCCCAGTAGTACTAAAGCCAACAATAATGCCCCATTAGTAATAATTCCCCCTATAATGTGTGCTTGCAGAAAATATACCCCCTTACAATGTGTGACAGTACCCAAATGCTCCCTTATAAAGTGTGCCAATACAAAAATACCCCCTTTTAGTGCCCCCAGTAGAATGAATGCCCCCATAGTGGCCCCTTTATAATGTGTTCCATTACAAAGAAAATCGCTCCCATGTACTGTCCTGAGAATAGCGATACAGTTGAATATGCAGAGATGAACGCTTCCACAATGAAAATACCTACTTGCATGTGTATCAGAGACTGTTTTATTGCTGGATGTAAACTGTTACCAAGAACCTGGTTATTGTAAAGTTTACCATTGGATTTAAATCTGCCTCATTCTTCCAACTCCACACCACTATTACCCTCAATCTCTTGCACCATAAAGGTGCTGGCATCACGACATTATTCAAACCAGGGGCCCAGCCGCCCAGGCACTCAACAACCAATCACCATCAAGGGCACCTCAACCACCACATGGCCGGAGGACCCTGCAACCGAGTGTGCCCCTTAGAATCCAGTGCTGTTCTCCCCTTCACTGCACTGCTGGCCCAGGGAGGCAACTGCTAAACCGTGAGTAACCGATGAACTGTATATAATTTCCGGCCCACCGTGCACCTCACGTGTTCTACCCCTGCGGACTGGCACGTTACAATAAAATCACGAACAGGATCAATATCCTTTGTGCCTTATAAAACAGGATCAATATCCTCTGTGCCTTATGTGAATGAGCCCCAATTGTTTGACTGTTTTTATTGGGCTAAAGGACTGTTTAAAATTGCAAGGATATACTGTGCAAAGTGACTGCTTTAAAATCGCACTGTTGAAATTGAAAAAAATTGCATATCTTTGTGTCACTAGAACTGCTTGCTGCAATTGAATTGACTTTGACCTTGAATCTAATATGGCCACTGGAGGCCTTCTTGTCTGATTTTTCACGCCTTTACTTTGCAAAATGCCCTGTACGGCAGTAAAATAGAGTGCCGTCCATTGCAAAACTGCAGAAAGCAATTTCTTCTGCGTCACTACTGCATCATTACCATGGATTATAATACGAGTACCGCCTTCCCTATGCTGCAGAACCTAGGGGGCATGCCAAGAGAGAGGTGGAGTCTATGCACTCAGTGGACGACACTGCTAGATGTGCTCTTGCCTGCAGACATGCAGAGAGACACTGAACTTACCGTTATGTCACAGCCTGAGACAGAGTACGAGATGGGTGCACCGCCAGCCTTCAGACAAAATGAAGGACTGCTGCCTTACCCTTGCTCACAACTGCGAGGAGGATTTGCCTCGCCTAATCTGTTGTGGCCGGCTCTGATGGCCTAAATACGTGAGACCGCGATAAGGAAAACTAATCGCACTAAGATTTATTTCGAGGAGCTCGCCAAGAGACTGATCGAGCATACCGAAGATAACCAGCCCAGACTGGAGTGGAGAACGGGGACGGTGTTAGCCTTTGAAAGAGAGAAGGGCTATGGCTTCATACAGGATCGCAGTACCGGTAGGGACTTTTACGCGAATCACCGGTCTGTGAAGCGGATTTACCTGCCGGGTTACATGCATAATCTCACACCAGGAGAGAAAGTGGAGTTCACCCCTGCTGAAGGCCTGCGGGGTCCTTACGCGACAGCAGTATCCAGATTGCGCGCCAAACCAGAAGATTGGGACTGCACACATGATGTCGCGGAATCGGAGGACATGTCCGAATCCCCGCCAGACTATGTACCAGCAGAAGTCACCTTTTATAGGCCCCGACATCTTCTGGCAGCCGACGGTGCTGGAAGGAAATGCCAATCCTTACCCAGTGTTTGACCGTAGTTAGCGAGCCCAAGTCATGGCCGAAGTGGAAGTGCAGGAAAAACTGCAAGCCTACCTGGAGAACCAGCGCCAGATGACTGCATTCCAGGAAATTCATGACCCTCTTTAACCGGAGCCTGAGCAACCGAAACTTGCATATGTAAAAGAGAAATTGTGCTATGCTCGGTCCAGAATCCGTACTCAGGAGGAGATTTTAGCGAATGTTGTGGAACCTGCGGAGGTCCAGATACGAATCTTGTCTCCTGATGGTAAAGTACTGTGGCCCATACCGGTGGAGGATCCAGAGGAGGAAGATACCTATTTGTAAGTAGGCCTGTAGGTCATTCTACCAAAAAACTGTCACCTGGAGCCAATGTTTCTTTTGTTCCACTATGGACTGAAGCCAGTTCAACACGACAAGTGGCAGTTCACTAAGCCACTTTACAGCCTGCTGGACCTCTAACATTCAGGACTCCCTGCCTTATAACCACTATTTACGCCCAAGTTGTGCATGGTTTTTGCACAGTTTTTCCTTTTCCCATTCCCTCTTCAGGTTGATGAGGGTTATGCAACAGGACTATCATGTTCTTTAAAGCCATTTTACCCAGAAAGACATTTTTCTGTGACTTGTTTATGTGCAATTCCTATGTTTAAAATTTCCACAGACTTTTGCATTTATCCTATTATGCTGCACGTAAAAGTTTTATATACTAAGGACTTATTTACTTGGACTTTGCCATGGACTTTATATTATCAACGCCCATTTATGTCCCTGGCAAGATCAGAAGACAAACGCCGACCCATATCCCATTTTGCGTTGCAATCACTTAAGTTATTGTGTCTTCTTATAAAGTGTATTTTCATGATGTGCATTTTCATGTTATTCATAAATGTATGCTTGTTTGCACTCTTGCCTCTTTTGTGTCTTTCAGGAGACTTCGTCCAGAATGTGTCGAGGCCGACACATATTAAACAAAGGGGGTATGCAGCGTCCCACTAGCTTATATGGGAACTGCAAAAGCTTTTTGTTATCATCTGTATATCATGCTGTATTGTGTCATCCTGTGATATTCCTATTTATCAGGCTGTCAGGTGCACTACATACATCCACCACTAGATGGGGGTAGCACCACAGAATAAATAGTATAGGTCAGGCCTAGTTAGGGAGTTAAGTCAGTTGAGAGGAGAAGTGGGAAGTGAAGGAGTGAGCGTGCAGCTGTAGCTGTGTTAGATGCAAGGCAATTCAAGAGAAACAGAGTGGAGATAAACCCAGCTCACGTGTTCTACCCCTGTGGATTGGCACGTTGCACATGTGAATTAAAAGACATTTTACAGGGCTCAGAGTATAATAAAAGTATGTTTGGGAAGCTGTACATGTCAAATGCAGGGCACTCCTATGGGATGGCTCTGTAGTATTCACTTAAATGGGAAGGAGCCGTCCCAACATAGTGAATGGGATGGCTAAGATGTAATTACACCTGCTCACCGCTGGTTTTCTGACGGTGTGCAGGTGAACAATGAAGAGAAGGCAGCGCTTCAAGATGATCGGCGGGGGTGCCGGCAGTTGGACCACCGCTGATCTGATATTGATAACCTATCCCGAGGATAGGTCATCATCAATATAGTCTATCACTGCAAAGTCACAGATTAAACTTTTCCTAGTGCCCTGCAGTTAACATGTACAGCTTCCCAAACATACCTTTATTATCCTTTTTGATATCCTGCAAAACATATTCTAACTCATATGCAAATTACTTGAAAAGAGCCCATTGCTAATTGTGCCCAGGCACTCCCAACTGAATGGAGCCCAGCTCCTCACCTCAGCACATTTTCTGTCAGTACGATCTCTGCTCCTCCCTCTGATCCCGACGTCATCAAGCCACTAATTGAATTCCTGCACAGGTGCACAGCTCAGCTCATTGCACTGCCTGCGCAAGATTTCCCCCAGTTTCACACCCCATTTAAATCCAGCAAGAGCAGGTTGGGTAAGTAACAGCTTGCGACCCTGAAGTTTATCCACGTTCTTCTCTTATGCGGCTTTGGCTTTGATCACATGATCGTTGGATATTTCGTGCATACGAGAGATGCCAGGTCTTAGCAGACCAAGATCCGATCTGTCTGTGTAAAATGCCCTGCTGAAAATTAGGCTCCTTTGGATGCCCCAGTTACAGTGAAAAAATGGCAAAATACAAAAATATAAGTGTCCCCCAGAGGTCTTTAAATGATCTCTTGGGGGACATATTATGTGCCAAAACCAAATAAAAGAAAAATAAGTAAAAAATAAATGCCCAGCCAAAACTATTTGCATTTTTATTTCCCAAAAACTATGCATGTTATAATATCAAAATGAACACAAAATAGGGAACCTATTTTAATAATTGTTTTTGGTGTCAGTTTCTAAATGTATTACAAACTGTATAATTAAAGTATTAGAACTATATAAAGAACTATTTAAAGTATAAAGAACTATAGTCTGGAAAAAAAAGACTTTTTTGCAGTTTTTCCCAATTTAAACAAGAAAAAATAAAAAAAAAAATCACCAAAAACAAAAACATTGCAAAAATTATTTTGGAAGTCCAACAAATAAAAAAATTGATACAACTGGTAAACCACCACATTCTCTAAATCACATAAAAGTGTCCCATCTATCAGGCCTTTTCAAGGGTTTAATATTATATTAGATATACCGGTATATGTTAGGTCATTTTAGTATGCAATTGTAGTACTGAGTTTACATTCCCTACCCTCTAAGTTATTTTTATTCAATGTCCAGACTAAACAATGGCTCAGAAACCCTGTAAATCCATTGGCTTTGAAGAGTCTTTTCGATCTTCTCGCCTTTGGTTCTGCACAGATGCTATGTTGTGGGCTGTGACACGCTTGCCATTTGACAGCAATTTTGGCGCATTATTCAGAATGGCTCAGTATCCTAATTTTTTCCATGGTACGTTATGTTGAGAATGATCAAAGGAGCCAAGTCTTATGACTGAACTATTAAAGCATGTACAAAGCCTCGAGGACATCACAGAAAGTCACCCAGTGTATGATTCCTGGATTCTTTTTATAGTCTTACTGAACTGTATGACATTTTTGCAGCGACTTAATATAGCCACTGTACAGGAGGATGGGAAACATAAGGGCACGGGTTAAGTTAACTGTATTCTCTTAAGAAGAAAGGGGATCTTTGAAGACTTGCTACCTAAAAGATAATGCTTCTGCTTTTGCACCTAGCTCCAAGTTCTCATCCACCCAGGAGCCCTCAGATCAAATGAAGTTGGAGTTCACAATAGGTTTTGTGGACAGTAACCTACTGTATGTCATATATTCTCAGATATGGAATGGGCTACCTCAAAAATAGTTAAAGTAGAAACAGTAAAGTTGTAGAAAGGATCATTTATTTTTTCTTTAAAGATGGACATAGTTATGAGACAAAAAGTTGGCCAAACATCTCCAGCCATCAGTTAAAGATGATGAATTCTTCGGGCCAATATGCACATTTGGCTTAGGTGATCATGCGGTTTAATACCTATGAGGGTTGGGGTTGCCAGAATTTCTGCACCTTTAATCCTGGGGGTAAAAAATAGAATTGGTCACACCAGTGTCCATTGTTTTATGACACTAGGACTGACATTTTTTGCAATTATGGTATTAGATAGTATGGTTGTCATAAGGGCACTATAACTGGCATAATTATGGCATCACTGTAGTCATATAGGGCTGGGATGTTAATACCACTATAGCCTATATTCTTACATGGGTATTGAAGTTGTCGGTAGGCATTATTATATGGACACTAATGTGACTGCTATGATATGAGTTCACATTAGTATAAATGGCAGTATTTAGAAATTAAAGGGCATCTGTCATCAGGGAAATCATTATCAATCTTGGCACAGAGCTGCCTCTGCTAATTACATGCCTTACTCTCTGTTATCCTCGTCTATTGCTGCGGTTTTGAGAAAAACACATTTTAATCCTTATGCAAATTACTTCTTAAGTGCACCAAGGGTGGGTCCAAGCCACTCCGTGCACCCTACCACTACTGCTCTCCTTTGATAGCCACTTCCCCTTTCACTTGATTGACAGGACTAGGTGTCTCCCTGTCTGGTTGATGACAGCTAGGGTGCACTGAGTGGCTTCTGTCTCCCTGTGGTGCACTTAAAGGGGTTTTCTGATATTTTGATACTGACGACTTATCCTCAGGATAGACCATCAGTATCTAATCGGTCCCCCACGATCAACTGTTTGTATAGCAGCTGTTCTTGGTATTGTGCTCCGCCCCATTGAAATGAATGGGGCTGAGCGCGATACCAAGCACAACCTCTATACAGCGTCACGCACAGAAGGCCGCGTAGCTCACAGGAGTGTCGGTGCCTTTTTAAACAGCTGATCAGCGGGGGTCCCGGGTGTCGGACTACCGCAGATCAGTATCAAATTCTTGGAAAACTCCTTTAAGAAGTAATTTGCATAAGGATTAAAAAGAGGTTTTCTCAGAAATGTGGCAACAGATGAGGGTGAGAGAGGTAGGCATGTAGTGTAATTGGCATTGGCCCTGGTTTCTTTAGTACTCTATGGTACTACTATTTGGGCAGTATAAGTGGACCTGTGTTACTATAGGCAGTAACTGTCATGTTTTCATTAAAAAAAAAACAATTTTAGCATATGTTACTGATGCAGCAGCATTATGCATAAAGCAATCTTAAGTTTCTTCACATACCACTTAAACATTTTGTCACAACCAGACAGCTGAGAAGCTCTGACAGAAGTCTTTCAGAACCTCCTCCTTGAGTTTTCTTTGTTTTGAATTTCAGTTCCTCATCTTGTTAGCCTCTCTTAGCTGTCATGTAGTTGGACTGATTGCATCCCTTTAAATTCCTCCCCATAATGCATTAGTGTGCGGCTTATACAACTTCCTGGAGTGTGTGTGCATGCTGATCCTATTTTCCAGCCTTCTACAAGATAAGTGCTGTACATTTATTTGTGATTTTCTGTTTGCTGGATCCCAGGTGACTCCCTCCGTGTCTAGTGTAGGGAGCCGGTGGTCGTGTCCCCTCACTATTGTAGGGTGTTCAGGTGGTATATAGTCGAGGTAGGTGGATATGCGATCATCCACCATTGGGATTTTCGCATAGGCTGAGCAGATAGGGAGAGTGCCAGGTCTTATGCAGGGGTCTCCCTTTTGTTCCTTAGTTTTGGATCCAGTGAGTCATATATTCATTTTACATTGTCTTGTTTCCTGTACACCTTCCGTGACACATTTACAATATGAGGACCTTCTCAAAATGGCTCCTCTTACAGTTCTCTGAGGCCAAAACTGCTTTCCCTCACTTCCCATACACACTTGCTGTAGCAAGCAGCTCCCTGCCAGCCAATCAGATTGGATAACTGAGAGACACGCCTCCTGACTCTGAAGCCTAATGAAGGCATTTCCACATGCATTAAAAGACAGTATACCAGCTACAGAAGGGCAATTTCTCCTGCAGAGCAGCTAATGGTGACAATAAGTAAACATTGTCTTTTTTTGTATTGCTGTATATATATCATTTTTTATTTTTTTTTCTTAAATTTTTATTATTTTTTTCACAGGTTTCTTGCTACGGAAAAAGTGTGACATCACTGCATTACCAATATCGAATGGGAATTTTGACCATCTCTGGTATAGTCCGCGATACTTGTCGTGCCTTGTGGGAGGTTTTGCACGAGGATTACATCCCACGTCCAACTACAGAACAGTGGCTTCAAATAGCAGACAAGTTCCTGGAAAACGGCCAATTTCCTAATTGTGTTGGAGCTGTGGATGGCAAACATACGGATTGTAAAACCCTCCGGAAGTGACGAATCTTTTACCTACCAAAAATATTTCTCAATTATCTTGATGGCCATTGCGGATGCTGATTATCGGTTTGCCCCCGTTGACATTGATGCTTATGGGCGGACAAATGACTCAATGGCTTTCTACTCAGCTATGGGACGCTGTCACGGTGGGGAGTAGGGGAAACCCCCCCACCGTACAATGACAGTGGCAGTTACGCCAGATAGCAGGGAACAGGGAGCAGGTCACCACCTAACGCAACCCTGAAATCTCCCTAGACTCCTAGTGCATGAGATTTTTTTTATAGGTGTCTGTATTGTTCTTTTGCCATAGGCTCACTTGAGCAATATATGGTAGTCAAGTAATATGAGATATTTCTCTCATTTCTTGTTTTGACTTTTTTCTTTATTTGGTGTATATAGTTAAAGGGGTTGTGTGGGTTCAGAGCTGAACCTGGACATCCCCCCACTTTCACCCAGGCAGCCCCCCTGATATGAGCAAATTGGAGCATTTCATGCAGGGCAAAGGCCTTTTTTTGAGATCCGGTGACATACCGGGAGGGTTTCTGCCTAGCAGTGAGCCCGGTGATGTCATGGCGATAATGGGCGAACTTTAGCACTGCCCTAGCCTGTAAAACGACTAGGGCAGCGCTAAAGCCCACCCATTAGTGCCGGTGACGTCAATGGGAACATTGCTAGGCGGAAGCCTCCTCCTAGCAGTATAAAAAATATAAACAAAACTGCACAATGCAGAACAGGAAAAAAAGGAGACCATCGGGTGGGGCTGCCTGGGTGAAAATGGGGATATGTCCGGTTTACAGTTCTGAACCTAGACAACCCCTTTAAGGATTTTATTAAGATAATATTGGCAAATTATGACTCTAATGTTTAAAAATCAATAACATCAGAAATTCGGATAGTCTAACACATAATTGGAAGATCAGGAGCAGTATAGCATTATTTTTGAGGTGCTGTATAAAATGCTTTAGTGCCAACTACATGGCATAATTATGTACAGTAGAAACCATATATCTGCGCATTGTATGGCACTGTTATATATAGACTATGCAATGTTAGTTGAACACTGAATGGGCTGTTATTTAAGGATGATTTGGAATGGTTATATGGATGATGGCAATGTTATTAGGACACTTTATTGCACTTGGGCACTGTATGACAGGAGTATATGTGGACTTTATAGAAGATAAGGGAAGGAGATTCCTCAGTGGTTGATACCTATTAATGGCTAACTGAAAAGATGATGACAAAATTGCAAGCTTTCGAAGCTACTTGAGCCTCCTCGTTGGGTGTCTGGTAGGGTAGTGTCTGAAGATTCCCATATTTATACACCAAAGTACAGAGGAATTGTGAGGTAGATGAGACAAGTGATGTAAAGCAGATCAAAATGAGTGGAGGAGGAAACAAACAGTTGAAGTAATAAATTGTTGGAGCTATTATAGATAATGATTATAGATAAGTGTGAAAGGTTTATTGTCCTCTAATTGATGTCCACTCCAGTCCATGGTTGCGATGACCCCAAGAGGTCTGAGGGCCACATTCCTTAAGAGATGTAGAAGGACATAAATCCATTAGACACATTCATTCCTGATCTGAGGAAGTTTGTCATGGACTTGTTATTCCCAGATTCTCCTGTCCTTCTGAGATTTTAAATTCCTTCTTAATATCAATACTTTCATGTCTGTGATATTGTGGTCATGGCTGCAAAAGTGTTTAGGTACCGGAAATCTTTCCTTTCTTATTTTATTGTGTGGCATTGACCTAGAGACCCCCAGTAGAACATTTGGTAAATACAATCAAATAGACCACATTGGACGTGGTGCACCTGAACGTACCTGGGATCTTGTAGTCCTGATCGGTACTGGGGACCTGTACCTCGTCAGTGGTCATTATGTATTGACAGGTCTTACATTTGGTGGGTTTGCAGGGGAATGACTTTATGGCACTATTAATTGGAAATGACAAGATCCCATGACTTCAAAATGTACCTTCTAATCATATTGGTTAGTATATAGCTTTAAAGTGGTTGTCACACTTCAGCAAATGGCATTTATCATGTAGACAAAGTTAAAACCAGGCACTTACTACAATGTATTTTGATTGTCCATATTGCCTCCTTTGCTGGCTTCATTCATTTTTTCATTACATTATACACTGCTCATAACCAAGGGTTACGACCACCCTGCAATCCAGCAGCGGTGGTCGTGCTTGTACACTACAGGAAAAAAGCAGGAGTATGTGCAACGCTTCCCCCCCCCAAGGCCTTATTACGTCCCAGGTTTAGTGGGATGCCGAGTGGTGTGGTGCGGCCTATATGTGTCACGGTGCTCCTACCTGGATACAGCGGGACCCCAGGCTTAGGCTCCAAAGCAAATAAAGGGGAGATAGTTGAGTTAGGGGGATGAAGAATAACTTGAGTCCAGACCTTGATAAACTTTAACAGCATCTTTACTTGGGTAAACTGGATTTCAGAAAATATTCAGACTTTTCTTACATTCAGGCTTTCTCTTGGTTCCAGCAGGCTTTGGCATAAACTGGCAGGCAGACTTGGTAACTCTGCTTTCTCTTTTTCTCTGCTGGGCTTACAGGCACTCTTAAAAACTCTGCTTTCTTTATCTCTGCTGTGCTAAACTCTGCTTGGGTCTGGTTACTGGACTTTCGGTCGGTTCTGGTATCCTTGGATTGGGGTATCTGACACCCAGTAAGTTAAATTAGCATGGAGTCCGGGTGCTCTACAAGTTACTTCCCTTTGGTGGCTCCCGCTCCAGCCGAAAAACTATTTCCTCTGGCTGCTACTTCTTTCAGGTCTTCTCAGATTCAATATGGAGTCTAAACCGGAATCAACTAAAACTGCAACCCCTCCATTCTGGTAGAAAGCTGGACTGGCCCACTTCTGCCCAAAGGGGGGGGAGAATGGAATGATGAGTTCCATTCTATTTAGAGATCTCTCTCTCTCTCTCTCTGCCATATACTCTGCCACCTGCTGGTGAACCAGGCATATTACATGAACATAGATAGTAAGATCAATGCACACTTGTGAAGGACCTGGAAATAAATACACAGATGACATAGGGATAAAAAACAGTAGCGGAGTGAAAGAATAGTAACACCACTCTGGGGTGTTACACGTGCATAGGCCGGAGCTTTTTCCTATAATGTGCAAGCGCAACCTCTGCTGCTGGATTGCAAGGTGGTCCATGATTGAGCCATGTATAATGTGATGGAAAAATGAATCATGCCAGCAAACGAGGCAATATGGACAATCACAATACATTAGTAAGTGCCTTGTATTCACTTTCTCTACATGATAAATGCCATTTGCTGAAGTGAGACGACCACTTTAAGCCCCTATTAGACTGCACGATAATCAGTAAAATAATCGGGAACAAGCATTCACAGGATCTGTTTCAGCTTCATAATTAATGTTTGTTTCAGATACTTTGCAGACTATATCGAGGTGGATATACCTTAGATAACCCTTTCGTAGTATAAATAATATCATGTTTTCATTCACGTTGACCTCTCGGCATTGTAGACGTGGGGCTCTTACCGCTCAGAATAAATGAACCCACACTGTATAGATGGCTACACGAAGAAAGATCCCTCACGAAGATAATTGCCACAACAGAAGTTAAAAGTGATTTATCTGTGTATCATGACAAATAGATGGCTCGCTTATGCAGATAAACCTGATCCAAGGTCAGAGTGAAGCAGAGAGAACAGAAGACCATTATCTGCAGAACGGATTGACATCAAGCACAGCGGCTTCAGGTTTATCCACATTATATACAGTCGGGAGAAAAAAAAAGTACACCCTCTTTGAATTCTATGGTTTTACATAACAGAATATAGGCTACTATATCCGTTCAGATAATACAACCGTCTGCATCCGTTCTGAACGGATCCGTTTGTATTATCTGTAACATAGCCAAGACGGATCCATCTTGAACACCATTGAAAGTCAATAGAGGACGGATCCATTTTCTATTGTGCCAGATTGTGTCATGGAAAACGGATCCGTCCCCGTTTGGCTCAGTTTCATCAGACGGACACCAAAACCCTGCAAGCAGCGTTTTGGTGTCCGTCTCCAAAGCGGAATGGAGACTGAACTGATGCATTCTGAGCGGATCCTTTTCCATTCACAATGCATTAGAATGCAAACTGATCTGTTTTGAACCGCGTGTGAGAGCCCTGAACGCATCTCACAAACGAAAAGCCAAAATGCGAGTTTGAAGGTAGACTATAACAAAATAAACCTGGCCTTAGAAGGTCCTCAAATTAGGTAACTACAACCTCAGATGATCAAGAACACACTGTGTCATTGCTTGTTTAACAAAAACTAGGCAAAAATGCAGAAGATGAATGAAAAACTATGCACGCCCTTACTGCTTCCATAGGAATTAAGGGGTAAAAGGGTAAGTATCAGCCAGTTGCTTCTAACCAAATGCCCTTGATTAATTGATCATGAAGTACACTGAACACAAATATAAGTGCAACACTTTCGGTTTTGCTCCCATTTTGCATGAGCTGAACTCTAAGATCTGAAACACTTTCTACATACACAAAAGACCCATTACCCTCAAATAGTGTTCACAAATCTGTCTACATGTGTGTTAGTGAGCACTTCTCCTTTGCCGAGATAATCCATCCCAACCTCACAGGTGCGGCATATCAAGGTGCTGATTAGACAGCATGAATATTGCACAGGTGTGCCTTACACTGCCCACAATAAAAGGCCACTCTGAAATGTGCACAGTTTTGCCTTACTGGGAAAGGGGGGGGGGGGGGCAGAAAACCAGTCAGTATCTGATGTGACCACCATTTGCCTCACGCAGTTGCATAGAGTTGATCAGGTTGTTGATTGTGGCCTGTGGAATGTTGGTCCACTCCTCTTCTATAGCTGTGCGAAGTTGCAGAACATTGGCAGGAACTGGAACACGCTGTCATATACACCGATTCAGAGCATCCCGAACATGCTCAATGGGTGACATGTCCGGTGAGTATATTATATTTTTGTTCAGTGTATAAACAGAAGATTTGGCAGTTTGCTGGTCTGGAGCATTCAGGTGTGTGTTAACACAATGCCAAGAAGGTAAGACGTCGGCAACAATCTTACAGAAACAATTGTTGCTGCCCATCAGTATAGAAAGCTTATTACACGGCCATTTCCAAATGGTTTGAAGTCAATCATTCTACGGTGAGAAAGATTATTCACAAGTGGAAAACATTCTAACAATCTGACAGCCGACAATCTTTCCAGGTGTGAATGTCTCAGCAAATTCACCCCAAGGTTAAACAGTACAGTACAATTAGTACAATTAGACAAAGACAGAACAAGTATAGTTTGGGAAAAAAGCCTCTTTTTCTAAAAAGAAATGGGGGTAATTTATTATCCTGAAAGGCTACTTTCACACTAGAGTTTTTGCTGGATCCGGCAGGGTTCAGCAAAAACGCTTCCGTTACTGATAATACAACCATCTGCATCCGTTATGAACGGATCTGGTTGTATTATCTGTAACATATCCAAGACAGATCCGTCATGAACTCTATTGAAAGTCAATGGGAGACGGATCTGTTTTCTATTGTGTCAGATTGTTGACTTGCATTGTGGGTCATGGCGGATTCATTTTGCTCCGCATCCCAGGACGGAAAGCAAACCGCGGTATGAAAAAGGAAAGGAATGTATTTTGGAGCATTCTGTTCTGTTCAATTGCGTTTTGTCCCCGTTCATTGTCAACTTAAGCGTTTTTTTTCCCGGTATTGAGACCCTATGACGGATCTCAATACCAGAAAATAGAAACGCTGGTGTGAAAGTAGCCCGCAATCTGTGACTTTTTTCGCTGCTCACGCCAGGTCTAAAAAAGTGAGTGTAGCGTGGGCAGGGAAGGGGACGGGCCGGCAGGACCGTCTCATTTATCATTTTCTACGCCTGGTATAGGAGTAGAAAATGGTCTAAATGTGAGACAGCTAGGAACCTGGCTTACATTTAGACTGGAGCTGGATGTGCCAAAATGATGTCGTTTTATAACTTTAGTGGATCCACCGCCAGGTATCAGGATTATTAAGACCAGCGTCTAAAACACCGGTCTTAATAAATGACCCCCAATGTTCTTTGGCAAGATCAAAGTGAAGATGTTTGGCCATAGTGCACAGTATATAGATAGGGGGCACTCGACTATCTGGAACCAGATGGATGATCGATGCGGTATTGTAATTGTACTAAAATTATATTTAATTATATTTAATCAATCAGCATAATAGATGCAATTTCAAACACATTAAATCACATATAAAAAGGCGCAATGTAAAAATATTTGTATAAAATCATACACATTATAAGACACTAAATAAAATCATGCACATTACAAAATACTGATTGTTGCAGACGTGGATCAGCTACCCAGCAAACTCCGGGTGATTGATATTATCGCTATCACCTCTCTATAGTATGGCAGAATAGGAGTCACTGCAGCTCGCCTCACAATATAACAATAGAATAGATGAGTGGATACCAGTCCGCAATAATGGTCGACAAAGTCCAGAAAGAAAAATGCCAACAAACGCTATGTGGCTACAGGCTATTGTTAATTCACCACAGGTGCGAGGCTGCAGCCTGCTGCCCAATGTATCTAGACTCCATATTGATACAGACAATCTAAGTGTCCGGTTAGGGCACAGTGCCTTGTTTGCCGAAAACCAAACACAGCGTATCAGCAAAAACACCTCAAACCAACTGTCAAGCACGTTGTTGGAGGGGTCTTGATCACAGAACAGAGATAAACACAGTGATGTCATAGTACAGAAAAATAAACACATAAATGTCACAGTACAGAGGTAATAAATATAGTGATGTCACAGTACAGGGATAATAAACACAGTGATGTCACAGTACAGGGATAATAAACACAGTGATGTCACAGTACAGGGATAATAAACACAGTGATATCATAGTACAGGGATAATAAACACAGTGATGTCACAGTACAGGGGTAATAAACACAGTGATGTCACAGTACAGAGATAATAAACACAGTGATGTCACAGTACAGGGATAATAAACACAGTGATGTCACAGCACAGAGATAATAAACACAGTGATGTCACAGTACAGGGGTAATAAACACAGTGATGTCACAGTACAGATATAATAAACACAGTGATGTCACTGTACAGGGATAATAAACACAGGGATGTCACAGTACAGAGATAATAAACACAGTGATGCCAAAGTACAGGAATAATAAACACTGTAATGTCACAGTACAGAGACAATAAACACAGTGATGTCACAGTACAGGGATAATAAACACAGTGATGTCACAGTACAGAGACAATAAACACAGTGATGTCACAGTACAGGGGTAATAAACACAGTGATGTCACAGTACAGGGATAATAAACACAGTGATGTCACAGTACAGAGATAATAAACACAGTGATGTCACAGTACAGGGATAATAAACACAGTGATGTCACAGTACAGAGATAATAAACACAGTGATGTCACAGTACAGAGACAATAAACACAGTGATGTCACAGTACAGGGATAATAAACACAGTGATGTCACAGTACAGGGATAATAAACACAGTGATGTCATAGTACAGGGATAATAAACACAGTGATGTCACAGTACAGGGATAATAAACACAGTGATGTCACAGTACAGGGATAATAAACACAGTGATGTCACAGTACAGAGATAATAAACACAGTGATGTCACAGTACAGGGATAATAAACACCGTGATGTCACAGTACAGGGATAATAAACACAGTGATGTCACAGTACAGGGATAATAAACACCGTGATGTCACAGTACAGGGATAATAAACACAGTGATGTCACAGTACAGGGATAATAAACACAGTGATGTCACAGTACAGAATATTCCACACAGTGATGTCACAGTATAAACATACTATAACATATAAATTCTATATAAATATATTTTGCTTTGGAAATAATATCATCCTTCCTGAAGTGTAAAGCACATGAAAGAAGCAGCCTCGGTTGTGGCCCGGTGTCTATACTATGAGGTGCGTGACAGCTGCGTTGTGTAAAAAACAGGAGAAAGAAAAATCACCCAGACTGGAGGCTTTTTGCTGGGAAGAACACATGTTGCTGTCAGCTACAAACCCTATTAAGTAGGTTTTAATGAATCACTGTTGTTCTCATATTTGCTATCAGTAATGACCTTCACTATTGAGAGACACATGGCCCACCTTAAACAATAGCCCATAGTGCGGGGCTCTCGATGGATCCTATCACTGCCTCCACTACTATATTTATCACTAAAACAAACTGCTCGGTGTTGCAGAAGAGACACCCCTATATATCACAGGGGCAGCCTTCCATATATTGAAATGCGCAGCTTTCCTGTTCCGTCTCTAGCCTGCATGATGGCCATGCACCCACGTTCAGTTAATACTTTTGATAAACTTCCACTGACAAAGGCCGTGATTAATGACGGTTAAAAGAATTGAATCAAGAGGAGGAAAAGACAGGGCCAAAAAGGAGACTGCTGGGCTGATGGAAAATAGCGTGTGCGCAGAAATATATGATGGACCCTCCTTTTCTCCATGCCAAGTAATTACTCGTACAGGCCTCTTGTAATAATTCCTATTACATCCAAAACGGAAAAGTCAGTAACTCACAGTCCGGAGAGCAAGGTGAAGGCAAGGCCAGGGGAGCATGGATCAATATTTCATTTACTCGAAGCACTTTGCTTCCATTCCTGTATCAAATTCTTTCACCGTGCTTCTATGAAAGAAATGAGATTTGTGAACAAATATGGATACGTGTCCCTAATTTCCAAGGGGTGCAAGAGAAAAAGGCCTGCATGCTGTGCTCAAGATCGGATGTTACCCCCTATCAAGGCACTTACAGGAGCAAAACCCATCAGTCAAGATTGCTACGTATTTCAATTCGGCAAATTGGATGAAAATTTACGTAAATTATGTCATTGGTAAAAATTCAACTGAGGTTTCAGCATCATAATGGTGTTTTTTTTCTCTGGGGTCTTGATATCATCTCTTACCCCGATAGGAGACTACAGTTTAGATTTTGCTTTAGCTCATCATGTTGTGTAGGCAGATTGCTTGCTTGGTAAGTCCGGAAATTGCTAATGTGTTACCTTCAGGTATCGAAGCATTAAAAATCTGTAATAGAACTGCAGTAATTAAGTTTGGAAGAAGGCATTATGTTTTGATTGAATGATGAAGCTTCGGTTATTGCAAACTCTTAAAAATATTTAACTATTCAGCGTTCTGCACGTAAAGGAGAATTCTGGGAGTCTTGTCTTCTATAGACATGGTGGACTGGCCATAGACCCTACAGAGAAATTACCCGGTGGGCCAATGCAAAGGGTGGCACCAGCCAGATACATAAAGAGCTGATGCTATGAGCATTAATGAATGTAGGGGCATCTGGCGCTTATGCACCTGGCCAGCGGTCGTAGGTGCCCTCCTGAATTCAACTGTATTGCCTTCCTCAGGATGATGATACAGTTTCATACTATGGAGCCGGCATCAGTATTTTGTGCTGCACTGGGTATTTGGTTCTTTGGTTTTGCACTATGATATTGCTGGCCCCGCCTACTTCTGGCAATTCGGCTCCGCCTACAACATAGGGCCACTTTTTTTTTTTTTTTTTTTTCAGGGCCATTTTAAGTTCCCAGTCTCCTCCTGTCTACAGAGATTATCCACTTTTATTGCAATGGATAAAACTGTCAATATCTGAGACTCCTTAGAAATCATAGTTCCTTAGAAATTTCCCTGTGACACTGTGGGGTGCAAATATCTCAACAATGATTTAATGGGAGTCATTGAATCGTCTTTACTGTTAGTTTTATTCTTCTGGATTTTTTTAGGGTAAATGGCATGTTGTTGTTACCCCATTCTGGGAAAGACAAGAAAAGACGCTCATAGGTTAAAACTGTAAGGTGAACCAAAACTCACCCTGCTTTGTTGCGCTCGCTTTATTGTGTTGTGCTATAGGCACAGCGCTATCCCAAGGCTTGTAAACGGGGTAAAATGGTCTGCTGATGTGAGTACATCCTCACCAAATCGGGGCCAGCCACCAAGAGGAACAGAGTACTGTAAAGCGGATAGGTGCTCTCTACTGGAAGTGGAGTCTACATCAAGTTACCTGAGAAATCATGACATCAAGCTACCCGTCAACCTGAGCCGGTCAGCCACCATGAACAATGGAGCAAAGGGCATGACTTGAAAAGGGATATTTTTACTCTGAAACGCGTTGTTACCATAAGATACCCTAATAAAGCAGTTGCAGATACCTGGTCGTGTTTCTCACCACATGATGTCTCCGGTGGCTTGATGTAGACTCCAGTTCAAATCGAGTTCACCCATCCACTATACAGTACCCATTCTGGGAAAGAAGGCCTATTACCTCCTACTCAGTCCTTATGTATTATAGAAGGGCAATGCAGTGCTGTAGCGTGGGTGGGGACCATATGGACCATTGCCCCAGGTGCCAAACTGCAAGGGAGCGTCCGGCGGCACAATACACAGCTCACTGCCTCCATCATTAGTGAATGTTTAGGGCAGTTGCTCAGGGTGACATGGAGCTGCGCCCACCACCCACTACAGCTGCGCTTTAGTGGGCCACAGCACTAGCAGTCCGCCCTACAATCTGGGAGCGGAGAGAGATCATGTCACCTGACGGCCTCCTCCTCCTCCCCTCCAAGCAGGTATTTGCTGTTGTTTAGCTGCAGTGGCTCTTGATGCCTGGCCTGCCCCTCTCCTTGTATTCAGGATCCAGAAATGGTAGCTGCAGATCCTCTGAGGCAGATGCAGGCAGAGCGTTAATTCTGGTGGAGAGCAGAAACACTAACAGTACTCTGCTGACTGTGAGTTTCCCCTGTCATCACGCTCTGAGGATTGGTCATCTGTATCTAATCAGTGGAGGTCCAACACTTGGGACCCCCGCTAATCAACTGTTTTTAGATGGCACCGGCTCTCGCAGTACTGCCACGTCCTTCTCTCAGCTCACCAAGCACAGCACTGTACATTGTATAGTGGCTGTACTTGGTATTGTGCTCAGCCCCATCATTTCAGTGGCGCTGAGCTGCTCCTAGGACACGTGACCGATGAATGTGACGTCACTGGCCAAGGAAAAGCAGCGAGAAGGCTGTGGCACTCACAGGAGCGCTGCTGCCTTCTCGAACAGCTGATCGGCGGGGGTCTCGGGTTTCGGACCCTCACCGATCACATACTGATGAACTATCCTAATATCTTTCCTTCGCCATTCTCTTTTTCTCCCCTCTTTGATTCTTCCAAATTTAATTACATATATTTTTTTTATTCAGTTCAAATTTTCAAATCAATTTGCTCATCTCTAGACAGTACTGTAGTAGGTTTCCAGTTCAAGAGGGTATATAGAAACATAGACTAGATGGGCCAAATGGTTCTTATCTGCCGACACATTCTAAGTTTCTATATACCCTCTTGAACTGGAAACCTACTACAGTACTGTCTAGAGATGAGCAAATTGATTTGAAAATTTGAACTGAATAAAAAAAAAAAATGTAATTAAATTTGGAAGAATCAAAGAGGGGAGAAAAAGAGAACGGCGAAGGAAAGAGAGAGAAAGATATTCCCAGGCAAACACAGCGCTTTCGATTTGGGTACAATTTATTTGGACCTGAATTGAATTGATGGGTGATTCGGACAAATCTGACCAAAATCAAGTTTTACGAAATTCGCTCCTCCGGTCTATATCTGTCACGGCTGTTTAAGGGTAACAAGAGTATACACAGTAAAAAGAGCTACTGACCGGACCCCAAACTAGGGAAGAGAAAGGGTGACCCCTGTCAGACCCTCAACACTCTCCCTATGCTGCTAAAGCACATGCCCGGATCCAAATGGTGGAACGAGGCATGCCCACGTACCTTAGACTGATGAGCCCTGTAACCCCTACAATAGTGGAAGGGGCACGGCCACCGATGCCCTGCACAGAATATGGAGGGAACCGGGGCCACCTCAGATCCAGTCAGGAAATCACCAGGTACATAACAAAGTCTGCACACTTAGCTGATGGAGCTGCAGCCGCAGAGAAGACGGATCCAAGGGCCGCTGGCAATATCCGGAGTGCTTGCCGCAGCAGAACACAGGTCCAGAGAACTAGTAGCTAAAGAAGAGAAGATACTCAAGGCAGAGCTACAACTGAAAAGAGAAATATAATCCACGCCCTGCAATAGGAGGAGGGGTGATTTAAAGGCAGAGAAATCAAACGCAGGAGAGACAGCTGGGAGTAAGACCTCATCACAGGGGCGGAGAAACAGAACAGTGAGAAAACCTCCAACCCTAAGTGACATCATCACAGGGGTGGAGACACAGAGCTGTGAGAACGTCTCAAAGCTCTGGTAGTGACAATATCTCATTGAGGAATTTCACTAATTAACTTTTTTATCGAGGTCGGGCAACCGCTTTAATGTTCCAATGGGCATAGCAGTGCTAAGTGCGTATTAACACACGTAGATCTAACTGAATGATGTATGAATATTTTAAGCATGAAAAACTACTGTCAATGTTGCTGTTTTTTATGATATATATTCCTATTTCTTTTTATCACTAAATTGACATTTATGTGTAATGTCTAATGTATCGGTATGTATGTTTTTGAAGTTTACTAAAATAAAAAAAGCTACTAAATAGATTCTCCCATTATTATAAAAAAAATATATTAACTCACCTTATCCACTTGATCGGGCAGCCAGTATCGTCTTCTTTCTGCAGGACCTGCAAAAGGACCTTCGATGACGTCATCATGCTCACCAGGACCTTCTATCTTCATTCAGCAGGGCCTGCACTGACGTCACCGCGCTCACCACGTGGTGAGCGTGATAACGTCATCGAAGGTCCTTTTGTAGGTCTTGCAGGAAGAAGAAAGAAGATGATACCGGCTGCGCGATCAAGTGGATGAGGTGAGTTCATTTTTTTTATTTTTTAACCCCTCAATGGACATTTTAGTTAGCCTTCTGTATTGAGAATGCTATTATTTTCCCTTATAATCATGTTAGAAGGTAAAATAATACAGTGAATAGACTTTAATGAGGTCTGGGGTGGCTCATCCCTATTTACTAACATCATCTCCTAGCAACCATGCGTGAAAATCGCACCGCATCCGCACTTGCTTGCGGATACTATGCGATTTTCACTCAGCCCCATTAATTTCTATGGGGCCTGCTTTGCGTGAAAAACGCAGAATATAGAACCTGCTGTGATTTTCATGCAACGCACAAGTGATGCGTGAAAAACAACGCTAATGTGCACAGCCCTATTAAAAATGAATGGGTCAGGATTCAGTGCGCGTTCACGTCACGCATTGCACCCGGGCGGAATACTCGCCCGTGTGAAAGGGGCCCAAGTGTTCTGCTAAATTTATATCAAGCTGGAAGCACAGGAAGAGTGTCCTTTCTGCTGCAGCTCAGGGGGGTATGCCCTTTCTGCTGCAGCTCTCTCCCTATCACAGCTCAGGAGGCAGTTGTCATGGTTCCAGTTGCCGGGGGAGCCAGAAATGCAACCCGGCCTTCTCTAACGTCGGAACCCTAGGCCAATGAGGATGCGTGCCAGGGATCCCAAACATCAGGGCACGGAGGCAGCATCTCCATCCAGCACACAAGTATGCTGGCGTGAGCAGCCTCTTCTCTGGCATAAAAGGCCGGCATCTGCAGTATGCAGGTTAATGTGAATTTTTCGTCCGCTGGCCCCCTTTACTGGTCATTGTTTTTATTGCAGACTCCCTTGGCTTTGATTTCTGGATTGGACTTGTGACCACGGCTTTTGGCTTCTGGCGTTCTGGTATCGTATTTGATCTCTTGGTTCTGGCGTGTTTTCGTTTTCTCGTTTGCCACTTGCATTGTACTGTGTTGACCATCTGGCTTTTGACCTTTCTTCCGTACAACTACTCTCAGTGGCTTTGCTAGGGCTGGTGTCACCCGGTGCGGTACAAAATGGCGTCACCCCCCTCGGAACGAGTCACGTAGGGGACGTCCATGAAGCTCCGCCCTGCCGCCGCGGCGCTGCTGACGTCCCTTCACGTCCTTCACTCAACCTGCCGACCGACCCAAGCGGTAACGGGAGGCGGGGGGTTGGATAGTAAACAGACCGCTCACGTGGGGGGGGAGCTAAGCAGACAGATCCCCGACGGGAAGGGGCGGGGTCAGGGGTGGGATTCAAATTTTTAAGAACAGGTTCCCTACTCAACGGCGGACGCGTGGCGTCACGACACATACACTATATATATCTAATACTCATAAATACACCATATACATGGTACAGATAAGTAAATACACTATATTCAGCCCCAATGAATATAGCCCAATTCTCTAAGTCCCCCCCCCTCCCTCTGCATTTTGCTGTACTTGCTATACAGCAGCATGTACCTCTCACATCCAGGGCCTCCAGGTGACGTCTCCTCCGATTTAGATCTTCTCTGTCATCATCTTCTCCAATTGGTCCAGACAACTTTTCTCAGCCGACTCGTCTCTGCAGAGTGTGACACACAGACATCTTAGTGTCCTCACTTTTATATCATCATCCCCCAACCTGGAGTCCCCACAGTGTTCTCCTGCTGCTCGCTGTGCCCCCCAATACCACAAATACTATCCTGAAGAAATAATAGTGCCCCTATAGTAATAGTGCTCCTCATAGTCCCACCAATAGAAATTCCCTTCTAGAATGCCCTCATTAGTAATACTGCCCCCTACACTGCTCCACATTAAGTAATATGCCCCCCACACTGCCCCACATTAGGTAATATGCCCACCACACTGCCTCACATTAAGTAATTTGCCCCCCACGCTGCCCCACATTATGTTGTTTGCCCCCCCACACTGCCCTCCAATATATAATTTGCCCCACCAAGTAATTCTGCCCCCACACAAGTTAATTTTACCCCCAGACTGCCCTCCATTAAGTAGTTTGCCCCCGTACTTGTGTCACTGATCCTGTACAGTCCGTACTTTCCAGCTGCGCGAGCCTAAATTCAGTTAAGTTCAGTGTCTTCGGCGCTCAATCCCGTCCTACGGCGCGTGATCCACTGCGGGAGGTCACGGCTCTTGCGGGATTGCGCGCCGAAGTGACTGAACTCATGCCCGTGCAGCCGGCAAGTACAGGATCAGATCAGCAACACAAGTACAAGGGGGCTAAGTGGTGTTGGGAACTTGGGTCTGGCGGGTGACACCCCTTCAGACTGGTGTCACCCGGTGCAGCCCGCACCCATCGCACCCCTCTCGCAACGCCACTGACTACTGTTATTGTGTTGTGCATCTGTTTATCACTGTTTGTGGTTCACCCTTCACATATCGCAGTATAGGGACTGTGGTCCAGTTGTTGGTCCTGCCTAGGGTGATCGTGCAAGTATCTAGGGTATAGTGGGTCTGGGCAGTTTAGGGCTGCACTATCCTTGTTTGCCTGTGACAGTAGTCGCTATCCTGACAGCAGTTAAAGAGGTTCTCCAGGCTTTTAATATTGATGACCTATCCTCAGGATAGGTCATCAATATCAGGTTGTCGAGGATCCGACAACCGGTAGCCCCGATGATCAGATCTATGACGAGAAAGCATGAGCCGTCTCCTGTCTCGCCTCCTTCTTGCTGCTGCTATATCACCAGTGAGCAGGAAGAGAGACAGGAGACGGCACAAACACACGGCTCTTGCCTTCTCTTCATACAGCTGATCGGCGGGGGACCTGGGTGTCGGACCCCCCGCCGATCTGATATCGATAACCTATCCTGAGGATGTCATTAATATTAAAAGCCTGGAAAACCCCTTTAAGGATGAAACAGAGCTTGTGCAATTACAAAAGTATTCAGATCCAGGTGCTGGTTTGAAAACTGTAGAATATTTTTGGTGGGACAACCCCTTTAAGACAAATTCTACTGTCTTCTGTTGTACTAATATTTGTGACATTTCTCTCAATAAATAATAATTTACTGGACATTCAATTCCTTACAGACAATGACACTGGTTTTACTACCCGGCTACCACACATTGAGTTCCATACGCTGGAATCCAGAGGTGAAAACATCCAGAGTCCAGACTATGTCTCCAGGGTCACATGTGTCTCTATGTTACCTCCTGCCTCCTCTGCCAAAATGCGTCAGCCTGCCAAGTTAAACAACATGGTATCGGAAATTCTGACTCATTTTACATTGCAGATCTGAAGTAGTGTAAGAGTTTCTGTACAAAAGGCAGAGTATGGCCTGTATCTGAGATGATGGTGGAATATTTTTCTCCTCTCGGTGGAGACATCAATTCTAGGAGCATACATAGCCTGCCAAGTAATAGCGAAATGACAACCGCTTAGGCACAGAGTAACAAACATTTGATTTAGGGATAAGGAATCTGTGAATGAAATATCTAAAAACCGTGTAACTTTTTCTCCCCAAAATGTATTAATTAAAGGGGTTGTCCACGTTCTGGCTACTGTTGACCAGTGTATTTGTAAGATGACTATATGGCACTTTCCTATATAATCTTTTGGGGTCATTTATCAAACTGGTGTAATGTAGAACTGGCCTAGTTGCCCATAGCAACCAATCAGATTCCACCTTTCATTTTTGACAGTTCCTTTTTAAAATGAAAGGTGGAATCTAATTGGTTGCTATGGGCAACTTAGCCAGTTCTACTTTACACCAGTTCGATAAATGACCTCAATTGTTTATATTCTGTGCTATTTTGTACATTTCAAAAGGTATATTTCCTTGTTGGCCAAGTCTTTTGTGTTGTTCACGTTGGCTGCTGATGGAGGGTCATGTGACCAGGAAAATATATCTTAAGACACAGCGCTTGATCTCCTCCATTCAAATCCACTGCACCTGCAATAAGATCTAGTGCCGATGGCAGGTGCAGTGGATTTGAAGGGAGGAGGTGCTGGTACTGTGTGACTGGAGGAGGCGGAGTGGCATCTGGTCACATGACCCTCCATCAGCCATCTTATAGACAGGACCTTAAGGAGGACAGCGCTGAAGATTTGCCCAACAAGGGGCCATGGCTTATGAAATATAGAAAGTGGCACAGAATATCCACAAAGACTATTGGGGTCATTTATCAAACTGGTGTAAAGTAGAACTGGTTTAGTTGCCCATAGCAACCAATCAGATTCCACCTTTCATTTTTGACAGCTCCTTTGGAAAATGAAAGGTGGAATCTGATTGGTTGCTATGGGCAACACAGCCAGTTCTACCTCACACCAATTTGATAAATGACCCCATATATTATTATGTGCCTAATCGTTATCTTACCTACACATTGGTCAACAGCAGCCAGACAGTGGTTAACCCCTTTAAGCAAATATGCTCCTCACAATGGCATATAGAAAGTACAGTTTACCCCACACAAAATCACTATCAAATATAAGGAAGCAAAAATATATAAAAAAAAAAATCTTTGAGGCCAAATTTGGCAGATTTTTTAAAAGGCTTTTCCCACTGTAGGATATTTTATAATTGACTGTTAGGTGGAGGTTTTATTGGGAGAACGGGGTTCTGTCTATTCTCCAGATGCAATATGTTGACTATAGTAAAAAGGCTATGTACACCTTTCGGAGGATTTTTTCAAAATTGCATTTTACTCATTTTGGGTTTTTATTAAAAATGTTCAGCCATTTCTGAGATACAAGGGTTAAAAACCAGTCTTTCTGCAAGCTGTAAGTCTGTTTTCTTTAAATCTCGTCATCTGATGGCTCAGGTGTAGCTCTTACCTTTGATCTCGTAACCTCCTAAACACTTATTTACATCACTTTCTTGTCAGTTTGATAAGAATGAAAGGGGTTATCCAAACTATAGAACATGCCCCCCAATGCCCGGGCCCCTCATATAGATTATACTACCTGACTCCCCGGCACCCACGTCTCTCCGGATCCCCGCACGGCCGCCGCTGCATTTGTCCGTTGCACGGATCAAAACATCAGGTGATGGCGGGAGCAGCCAATAGCAGGCCGGGTACAGGAGTGATGCGGGTGCCAGGGAGCAGGGTAAGTTTATTCTATATGAGGGGCCCGGGCATTGAGGCATGTTTTATAGTTTGGATAACTATAACTATGACAGTTTGCAAACAGACTGATTTTTAATCCTTGCAAGACCTCTTTCTGCGTGCTGCGTGCTGCGTACTGCGGACCGCAAATTCACTTTAATTGGGTCCGCGATCCGTCCGTTCCGCAAAAAGATAGGACAACTTGTATCTTTATGTGGAACTAAAGCACAGAACGGAACCCCACGAAAGAACTTCATAGTGCCTCCGCTCCGTGGTTGCGTTCCACGCCGCCAGGGCCGGCGTCATAACCCGGCATCCCCGGGCAAGTGCCGGGGCCCAATGCTCCTGGGGGGGGCCCACTAAGCTGCTATGAGCACTTCCATCAATACAGATGGGAGCTCTCACTGCTGTCATTTCACTTACGCAGTACCCCTTTGGTGGGCCCTCTGAGCTGCAGAGACTCAGACACGCCCCCTCTACAGAGGACACGCCCCCTCTACACAGGACACGCCCCCTCTACACAGGACACATGCTGCCTGAGGAGAGAGACCGCAGGGCTGGAGCAGAGAAGTGTGAAGACAGTCTGTGAGTGAGTCTGCACTGTGACTGTCTCTTGTCTGTGGGACAGAAGGGGGGGACTCGTCAATCTGCTGCTGCTTCATTCTATTTAGTTGTGTTACTGTTTCATTAAGCAGTTTGCCTCCATGATACCTGCCCCCCCCCCCCCACATATCCTGTCCTATCTCATCCTCATGGAGCCCCTGCTGTCTCCTTTCCTCCCTCATGTATCCAGAGCTCCTGTTTCACCCTCCGATCTCCTATTGCTGCCCTGCACAGACCTCCTGCCCCTACTTCTTGTATGAATCCCCCTCAGAGCCCCTTCCACCTACTTGCTGTGTCCACCCCTCCTGTCCATCCAGGGCCCCTGTCTCACTCCTCTGCCTCTCATTATGGTGGCATCTGAACAGCATTCACCATAAGGACCTTCTAACGTCACAGGGTCATGTGACTGTGCCCCCCACCCCGTACTGTGCCCCTTTATACCTTGCATTGTGCCCTCTTACCACACCCTGTGCAGTGCCCATCATTATCATTCGGGGGTAGGGCTAATATCTTTATATTATATAGATTCTAGTGTATTACACTGTGCCCTGTATTTCCCAGTAGATAAATGATCCTTGGGAAGCACAGTCCTCACCCCTGACCACCAGGACCAGGTAGCGCTCTGTCAGTACATGGCGGCCTCCTCTCTCCGCCACGCTGCTCCGCTGTGTACTGGGGCTTATTCTGACACTAGGGCTGAGTTCACATCCCATTTGTGCCATCCATTTAATGTATACCAAAAATGTATGCGTTACCAGATGCCTCAGACTGATGCCGTACAGTGGCGTCCGTTCACCATCCAATCCTCAGACTGATGCCGTACAGCGGCGTCCGTTCACCATCCAGTTCCATTGTAAAAAAACATATACGTTAACGTATGCATCTTTTACTTGACTCTGCAGGATACAAAAACGTGAAATGCTGCACATTTGTATACATCAAACCGATAGGAAAAACGTGATGTGAACACACATTGGGGGGGGAGGGGGGCGTACTAAAATTTGCTGTGGGGCCCAGTCAGTTCTAGCTACATCACTGCACATCTCCTTCTCTCCTCCAGGCCTGGCTCACTGCTGCAGCGGGCCGCCGGAGAGAAGGAGCGCAGGGAGCTGCGGTTAGTGAATGACAGGACCACCAGCTCCCCTGCAATGATAGGTATGTGAGGGGGCCACCGGGGGGTCATTCATCACACTGTGAGGGCCCCTTACACAGTATAATGACTCCCAGTGCCCCCCATTTAGTATAATGATCCCCATTGACCCTCCATTTAGCATAATGACCACCAGAGCCCCCATTAAATATAATAACCCCTCGTGCCCCCTCCATACAGTATAACCCCCAGTGTGGGCGCGACTGGGGGTCATTATTCTGAATGGAGGGTCACTGTGGGGTCATTATACTGTGAGGGCCCTTTACATAGTATAATGACCCCCAGTGTCCCCCATTTAGTATAATGATCACCAATGACCCTCCATTCAGTATAATGACCCCCAGAGCCCCCTCCATACAGTATTCCCCCAGTGTGGGGGCTACTGGGGGTCATTATTCTGAATGCAGGGCCACAGGTGGTCATTATACAGTGGGGGGGGGGGAATTGGGGGTTCATTATACTGTGTGAAGGGCCACTAGTAGTCATTATACTGTGTGAAGGGCCACTAGTAGTCATTATACTGTATAGGGGCCACTGGGGGTCATTATACCGTGTGGGAGCCACAGGGGGACATGTCAATGTAAAAAAATGCCTCATGGGGGCCCACTGGGATTTATCGCCCAAGGGCCCACATGAACCTGGAGCCGGCCCTGCACGCCGCATCTCTAGATTTGAGGACCCATTAAAGTCAATGGGTCCACATCTGTGATGCGGAATCCACAGGGTCATATGAAAGAGGCCTTACTCAGAAACAGCTAAACACTTTTAATAAAGACTAGTGTTGGGCGAGCATGCTCAGCCGAACACCTTTTTTATACGAGCATCGCGATGCTCGGCACATCGCAGTGTTCGGCCGAGGACCGCGTGTGCTCGAACGCAATGCTCGAGTCTCCTCCCCGCACATTTGTTGGAAGTAGTGCCACTCACTGTAATGTCGTAGCCATGTTGGTTACTTGCATTACAGTGATTGGCTGGCCGGAACGCGTCATCGGTCCTATATAGCACCCGATGACACGTGGTTCAGCTCAGACTTATTTAGAGCGAGCTGCAGCAGAAGGGACAGATAGTGTAGGGAGAGGAATTGTGTTTTTTTTTAGGGAGTTTTGAGTGTTGAAAGGTGGTAGAGACCCAACAGTCCTTTTAAAGACAATTGTTTTATCTGGCTGCAAAATATATTAGCGCAAAGTGCACAAAATTGCATGCAATTGTTTGGCTGCTGGTGACAGTAGCGACATTACCTGCGCTACATCTCCTGTATAACGTTTGCACATCATAAATATCAGTGACATTCAGTTTAATATTTTTGCCGCTGGTGACAGCGACATTACCTGCACTACATCTCCTGTATAAAGTTTGAGCATCCTAAATATCAGTGACATTCAGCTACATTTTTTCACCGCTGGTGACAGCGACATTACCTGCACTACATCTCCTGTATAGCGTTTGAGCATCCTAAATATCTGTGACATTCAGTGTGATGCTCATGTCTGTAAAGTGCTGCTGAATATAGTAGCGCTAAATAAGTGCATAAAATAAAATGATAAATAATTCAGTTTAATTTATTTGAGCATGCACTTACAAAACCTGCGCTACTGTATGTGTGACATACTTGCAAGCGTATATACTATTAAATATACTCAAGGCGAGCCCTGGGACGGGGAAGTGGCTGTGCTGCTGATTGTGCACGCAGAGGCTGTGGGCCTGGGCGCGGTGAAACTGTGCCTGCTGCCAGAGCACAAGAGACACACTCATCCACGATACCTAGCTTCATGTCCCAGTTTGCAGGGCCTCGCAGGACACCACTCTCAAAGTCACACCAGTGCGACCAGGTGGTCGGTTGGATTGCAGCAGATAATGATTCCAGTTGGTTAAGCACCACCCTGTCTTCCACAAAGTCCAGTCTCAGTAGCCAAGAGTCTGGTCAACAGAATCCTCACCCTGATCCTGCTTCCTCCCACCATGGAGAGTCTTGGCAAACAAGTGATCCCACACTCGGACATTCCGGCTCTTTTCATCGCCATTCCGCTTGAAGAGGGACATGAGATCTTGTGCACTGATTCCCAAACTCTTGAGCATCCACAGTCAGAAAAAGATGACGGTAGGGAACGGCAATTAGTGTTTCACGAGGTTGATAATGAGGATGAGACACAGTTGTCAATAAGTGAGGTTGTTGTTAGGTCAAAAAGTTAGCAGGATAACCAGAGTGAGGAAGTGGAAGAATGAAATCACTGACCCAACCTTGGGAAGGTTAACGACTCACAGATGGACAAGTGTTTTTGGCCTGGGACGCTCTATTTCTCTGACGGCACACTGGGTGAATGTTGTGGTGGCCGGGAGCGAGTCATACTCTGGGATGGCACAGGTGCTACCAACGCCAAGGATTGTGGGCCCTACTTCTATCAGGATTTCCGCCACCACCTACATTAGTGGCTGCAACCCCTACTTCTCCTCCTGTACATCCTCCTCCACTTCCACCTCTTAATTCTCATCTTGCAGCACCAGTCAGCCATCAGTCAGTAGTTAGAACCAGTGTAGCTCTGCAGTGGGGAAGCGGCAACAGGCCGTGCTGAAACTAATTTGCTTAGGTGACAAACAGGACAACGCCGCAGAGCTGTGGCAGAGTATAAGGGACCAGACTAAGCTGTGGCTCTCGCCACTCAACCTACAACCAGGCATGGTTGTGTCTGATAATGGCCGTAACTTGGTGGCGGCTTTGGAGCTCAGAAATATATTTAGGATGCTCAAACGTTATACAGGAGATGTAGCGCAGGTAATGTCGCTGTCACCATGCCCAGCCCACGTGTTCAACTTAGTGGTTCAGCAGTTTCTCAAAACCTACCCCAATTTGCCTGAGCTACTGGTGAAGGTGCGCCGCGTGTGTGCCCATTTCCGAAAGTCATCTACAGGTGCCGCCGGTCTGGCAAAGCTGCAGCAGCCCTTGCAGTTTCCAGCTCACCGACTGTTGTGTGCCATGAGCACACGCTGGAACTCTACAATCCACATGTTGGCCAGGCTTTGTGAGCAGCAGAGGGCAGTAGTGGAATACCAGCTGCAACATGGCTGTCGCCTTTCCAGTCAGCTTCCGCTCTCCACAAGCAAGGAGTGGGCATGGATGTCTGACCTGGAATCAACACAGATAGTGAGCGGCGATGCCGCTATTATCAGCATAACCATCCCATTTCTGTGTCTATTCAAACGCTCGCTGCTCACAATGAAGACGGACGCCTCGCATGTGGAATAGGTGGAAATGGGTGAAAAAACAGGGTCATCCTCCGTTTGTCTTCTCAGCGCAAATTAGATGATGAAGAGGAGGAGCAGGAGACGGTTGCCTCCACTACAGAGGGTAGTACTCACAGCAGGTTTATTCCATCTGTTCAGCGTGGATGGGCCGAAGAGGAGGAAGAGGATGAGTAGATTGAGAGTCATCCTCCTGATGAGGACAGCAAAGTTTTGTCTTTTGGGACTCTGGCACACATGGCTAACTATATGTTATGCTGCCTTTCCCGTGACCCTCGTGTTATAAGCAGTTTGGCCAACACCGATTACTGGTTGTTCACCCTTCTCGACCCCTGCTATAAAGAGAACTTCTCATCTCTCATTCCTATGGTGGAGAGGACGAGCAAAATGGTGCAATACCAGAAGGTCCTTGTGGAGAAATTGCTCCAAACATTTCCGGCTGACAACACTGGCAGCAGAGTCCAAAGTTCCTTGGGCAACCGAGGAGGGGAGATGAGGGGAACACACAACAGTTCTAGCAGAAACAGGGCAACACTCTCCAAGGCCTGGAACAGTTTCATAACACCCCGTCAACAGGCTTACCCTGTTGTGCGGCCTAGTGTCACAAGGAGGGAAACGTTTTGGAAGATGGTGAAGGAGTACGTAGCAATGATCCCTCAGTGCCTTACGACTACTGGGTGTCCAAGCTGGGGACGTGGCACGATCTGGCGCTCTATACCTTGGAGGTGCTGGCCTGCCCTGTTGCCAGCGTTTTGTCAGAGCGGGTATTTAGTGCTGCTGGGGGCATAATAACTGATAAGCGCATCCGCCCGTCAACTGAAAATGCTGACAGGTTGACTCTTATCAAAAAAATCATGGCCTGGATTGCTCCTGACTTCTCTACTCCACCAGAGGAAAGCGGCTGAACATAAAGGCACTTAAGGCGTACTACTCAGACAACATTGTTCCCAGCAGCGACCTGTGAGTCCAAGATGCATCCAGACATCCTCCCCATGCTGTTCCTGAACCATTTCAGTGGTGTTTCCATCAATTTCTGACCTTTTCATGTGAACCAGACACCATCCCCTCTTCAGAGCAGGGGGTGCCTGGTTTAATGCTCGGGTTCTCCCATTGACTTCCATTGTGCTCGGGTGCTCTGTAGAGCACCCGAGCATTCCAAAGTGTTCTACTCGAGCACCCGAGCACTTTGGTGCTCGCTCAACACTAATAAAGACCAATTGAAAAATGATTTTGAGCCCAAAATGAGTAAAATGCAATCATAAAAAATTGCCCCAAAGGTGTCCATAGCCTTCAAATGTGTTAAGGAATGCTTTTCTTTTGGTGACAGTCTTCCTTTATTTTACCTTCTGTGACTTAGGAATAAATGCTGCGTCTGTTACTGTTACTGTTGCTGAGTAAAGAAAATCTTAATATGTTTCTCATATACGTTTTGCATGGGGTTTGTCATATGCTTACTGAGCACCAGTACTGATAACAAGAGCCTAAGGGTACCTGCTCACGATGCAGATTTGCATGCAGAAAATCAGTACCAAAATTAGACACAAAAGGCACATAAATCTGCACTATTTATCTTGGTTTTTGTGCATTTTTTTGTGCTTTTTGTTGCATATTGTGTTGGAAATTTTTTTTTTTATTAACCCCTATTAACCCCAAGTCTATGGGGAAAACCACTCTACAGAAGGTGTGGAATCACACAATGGACATGCTTTGGATTTTGAAATCCGCACAGCAGGTCAATTTCTGCACGGAAGAAGAAAGCAAAGTGTACGTGACATTTTTCTGTATTATTCTATATTTTTCTGCATGAAAACCCACATGGAAAATACACACGTAACCCGCATTGTGTGCATTTACCATAAGATTTATATGTAATATGCCTATTAATTCGTAATTCGCCAAATTTTACAAAAAAATTTGCTTTGTGACAAATTACTTTGTCACGAAACACATTTCTTTGCTTGAAGATCTGGCGCTAAATCTCGCGCAGCCTGTGATGACGTCATTTGTCACCGTGCACGGAATTTCGTGTGAGATCTTCAATCAAGATGGCGGCGACCAGACCCTTGCGAGCAAATGGATTGAGAAAGTATGATTTAATTTTTTATTTTTTTTCTACTAGTTTAGGTAAAATCAATTCGCTACCACGAAGCACGAGGAAATTCGGCTTTGCGGCTAATTTAATTTATCCTGAAATTCGGATCGGACTTTGATTTGCTCAACACTAGAAATTACCTAGGCTGGATAGAGCGACAGTTCACTCAACTAAGTTTTTCCAAAGTTACAGAATGAAGTCCATCTACAGCACTTGGGAATACGTCTCCATTCTGTGATGGAAAGTGAAAAATAACTCAAGAAACACCCTGGCTGTGGTCCAGTGTGGAGCAGTAGCTCATTTGACAGCCTGGACAGACATGAATTGGGAATAACGGGATAATATTGGCCCCGTCTTGTAAATGGCCGCGTGCCAAAGCTTGAGTTAAGATTGTTGGTCGATAAACTGAAAAGGAAAACAGAGCAGCTAAACCTTCTATTCTTCTAGATGTAATCACTAGTACATAAGCAAATGTAAGTCTCTTAATAACCGTGTACACAGATCAGCGATGTGAGTTTGGTTAAAGCTGCCATACCATAAAACATTTGATTTAAATGTTACAATATGGTATAGATCGACGCCTACAACTTTTATGGGTTTGAGAGCCACGTTACCAGACTGTCATTTTTGAAAGGGCCAAAAATTAAATTTGCCTTCTAAATTTCCTAAAACAGAACCGTATTTGCCACTCAGAAAACAATGGATGCGTTTTAGCCTTGTAGGAAGCATAGGTGGCCCTGTGGTCCTCATGGTTTGAGAAAGGCCCAGAATGACGGGGTCAAATGTCGTCTTTCTGCACTAAGATATTGGAAAAAAGGGAGAATAATATAGTACATGGCAATCTCTTTCTAACAAAGCTAGAACCAGCCCTGTACCTCACATGGATCCAGAGATCTCCCCATTCATTGCTCCAACTGTTCTGCTAGATTTATATCAAGCTGACAGCTCAGAGGGTGTATCCTTTCTGCTGCAGCTCTCTCCCTATAACAGCTGAGAGGGCGTGTCTTTTCTGCTGCAGCTCTCTCCCTATCACAGCTGAGAGGGCGTGTCTTTTCTACTGCAGCTCTCTCCCTATCACAGCTGAGAGGGCGTGTCTTTTCTACTGCAGCTCTCTCCCTATCACAGCTGAGAGGGCGTGTCTTTTCTACTGCAGCTCTCTCCCTATCACAGCTGAGAGGGCGTGTCTTTTCTGCTGTAGCTCTTTCCCTGTAACTGCCACAGCTTCTAAGAGATGGCTAGTGACAGTTGAAGATTTAAACTGAGCGCATGCGACCACCTCAGTAAGGTGGACGAGAAATAAGGAAAAGGATAAACAGCAGGTGGCGCTATACAGATAGATTTTATTGAATAGCTCACTGGCTATACACATTTTTTTATTACATGCAATAACAAAAGTATTCAGATCCAGGTGCTGGTTTAAAAATCTAAAATTGTTTTTGTGGCTCAACCCCTTTAAATAAAGATTCTTTTTCAGCTTGGATGCTGTTGCCTTTCATATCATTGCATTGGGTTCACCACCCTCTTGGTCCAGCTTTTGTCATGTCTCTGTCTGAGCATGCTCAGAGTGTATACCATGTATGAGATGTAGTGTGTGAGCTTGCCCATGTACATGACATCAGAATAAACAATATGATCATCAGGCGAGGAAACCAGCTAACTTCTCACCTTTCCCTCCCTTCCCTCCCCGAAACATGTCAGGTCGGGAATAATTTGTGGGATATGTATAGGGTAGGGGCATAATGATTGCTGGTGCAGAGGGTGCGACACGACCGGGCACAACCCTCATTTGATCAGACCCCCATACCTGATATCAGAGCCCCCATACCTCATATCAGCCCCCAGCCTCATTTGATCAGCCCCAAGCCTCAGATCACATAAAATAAAAAAACCTCTCCTGCTCCGGACGTCACCGCTCCTCACCTTCAGCGCTCTCTTTCTTGTTCCTGCTGTTGGCTGTGCTGTGACTCGATGCGCACATCATTTTACAGTATACTCCATCATAATACATCATAATGTTCCTTGTTTCTCTGCTGATAGTTGGGTGGGGGTATATTTTATGTTTCTCAGTTTCAAAAATTTCTTTAAAAGTAAGTAGCCATTTTCTGTCCTGTCGACAGGACATTTTTTTTCGTCATACTTATCGGGAAAAAACTGAATCGTTATTTGTGCCCATAGAAATGTATTAGGATGGAGCAAAACAGAATGCCTCTTAAAGGGTTTTGTCTTACATTCCGTCCTAGAATTCCGTTAAATTCCGTCATAACCCTGTTATAACGGAACACTAGAATGGAACTACTAACGCTGATGCGAACTAGTTTTGGAAAAACCCTGTTTCTTTTCTATTTACTCAAATTCCCATGTTGAATATATTTTCACCAATGTGGTGCCCACGAGTATAATTTTGAACGAAAGGGGGGACGAAAATACTTCAAATGGAACCTTAAAAATCATGAAGATTTTTTGTCTGTCATTTATGAAGGGATTTATGTTTTTTTTTTTTACACATCTACAGTAAATGTAAGCAGTCTACAAAATATATGGTTCTAGGGACAATCTATAAAATGTACAATGGGCTTTACTCCGTGCATCGCCCCTCCGAGCCTTCACACAGTATGAATTTATTCTTCCGTAACCAGTAATGGATAAAATTCTCCGATGGATCTTTGATAAAAAGAGATATTTCACTCTTTGCTCGCTCTACAAAGAGCAATAAATCTAATAAATCATGGCACTACTTTCATTTCCAACATCTTAATAGTTCATAATCCAATTAATGACTTCTAGAGTGATTTCCTTTTTCCAGAGTCTTTCTTTATTATTTTGCAAATAGTAATTACTTCTTCCTCTGTCTACATTATCACTGACGTGGATAAATGCCAATGTCCAAGTGAGATGCCAGAGGCTTGGCAGACCGGAGAAATTATTATTATAAGTGCTTTATTGACACTGTGTGCAGTGGAGCAAATCTATGGAAACCTATATACTGTAGTACTGTTTATTTATCTATCTTTTATATATCTCATTATCTATCTAATCTACTATCTATCTATCTGTCTATCTATCTATCATCTATCATATATCTATCTATCTATCTATCTATCTATCTATCTATCTATCTATCTATCTATCTATCTGTCTGTCTATCTATCTATCTAATCTACTATCTATCTATATACTGTATCTATCTATCTATCTATCTATCATATATCTCATTATCTATCTGTCTATTATATATCTATCTATCTATCTATCTATATACTGTATCTATCTATATATCTATCTCATATCTATCTATATATCTATCTCATATCTATCTAATAACCTACCTACAGTCATGTGAAAAAATTAGGACACCCTTTGAAAGCATGTGGTTTTTTGTAACATTTTTAATAAAAGGTTATTTCATCTCCGTTTCAACAATACAGAGAGATTAAAGTAATCCGACTAAACAAAGAAAACTGAAGAAAAGTCTTTTCAAGATCTTCTGTAAATGTCATTCTACAAAAATGCCTATTCTAACTGAGGAAAAAGATAGGACACCCTTGCCCCTAATAGCGAGTGTTACCTCCTTTGGCTGAAATAACTGCAGTGAGACGGTTCTTGTAGCCATCTACCAGTCTTCGACATCGGTCTGAGGAAATTTTACCCCACTCCTCAATGCAGAACTTTTTCAGCTGTGAGATGTTTGAGGGGTTTCTTGCACGTACAGCCCTTTTCAAGTCACCCCACAGCATCTCAATGGGATTCAAATCTGGACTTTGACTTGGCCATTCCAGGACTCTCCATTTCTTCTTTTTCAGCCAATCTTTGGTTGATTTACTAGTATGTTTTGGGTCATTGTCATGTTGCATGGTCCAGTTCCGCTTCAGCTTTAATTTTCTAACTGATGGTCTCACATGTTCTTCAAGCACCTTCTGATACACAGTAGAATTCATCGTGGATTCTATGATGGTGAGCTGACCAGGTCCTGCTGCAGCAAAGCAGCCCCAAACCATGACACTTCCACCTCCATGCTTCACAGTTGGTATGAGGTTCTTTTCTTGGAATGCTGTGTTTGGTTTACGCCAAACATGTCCTCTGCTGTTGTGTCCAAATAATTCAATTTTGGACTCATCTGTCCAAAGAACATTATTCCAGAAGTCCTGGTCTTTGTCAACTTTATCTCTGGCAAATGTCAGTCTGGCCTCGATGTTTCTCTTGGAAAGCAAAGGTTTCCTCCTTGCACACCTCCCATGCAAGTTAAACTTGTACAGTCTCTTTCTGATTGTAGAGGCATGTACTTCTACATCAACAGTAGCCAGAGCCTGCTGTAGTTCTCGAGATGACACTTTAGGGTTTTTGGAGACCTCTTTTAGCATCTTGCGGTCTGCTCTTGGGGTGAACTTGCTGGGGCGACCAGTCCTGGGCATGTTGGCAGTTGTTTTGAAAGCCCTCCACTTGTAGACTATCTTCCGGACAGTGGAATGGCTGATTTCAAAATCTTTTGAGATCTTTTTAAATCCCTTCCCAGACTCATAGGCTGCTACAATCTTTTTTCTGAAGTCCTCTGACAGCTCTTTTGCTCTCACCATGGTGCTCACTCTCACTTCAACAGTCAGGAGCACACCAAACTAAATGTCTGAGGTTTAAATAGGGCAAGCCTCATTCAACATGCAGAGTAACGATCTACTAATTATGTGCACCTGGTGTGATATACCTGTGTGAGATCTGAGCCAATTTAAGAGGGAATACATGTGAGGGTGTCCTATCTTTTTCCTCAGTTAGAATAGGCATTTTTGTAGAATGACATTTACAGAAGATCTTGAAAAGACTTTTCTTCAGTTTTCTTTGTTTAGTTGGATTACTTTAATCTCTCTGTATTGTTGAAATGGAGATGAAATAACCTTTTATTAAAAATGTTACAAAAAACCACATGCTTTCAAAGGGTGTCCTAATTTTTTCACATGACTGTATCTGTATGTTTATATATATATCATATCTATCTATCTATCTATCTAATAACCTACATGTCTGCTTATCTATCTATCTACACAGAATTAAAAGCAAAAAACAAAAACAAGCCAAAGGGGACTTGGCTAAAATGCAAAAAAAGGCAGCACACTCCACAATGCCCAAAAGGTATTTTATTCAAGGTAAAATCACTGGGTGAAGCTTGGTCTCCACAAAAACACATGATAGAAAAAAAGAGAAAAAACATCCATGCAAAACCAATAAGCCACTGAATAAATCTGCAAAAAATGGCAGCACTGGAAACGAGAAAAATCCAATGAATAAAAGACCTTTTGGTAATTCTTTGCTTTGTGGAATGTGATGTCTTTTTGTGTTCTATCTATCTATCTAAATTCAGAATTTTGCTTCCATTTTTTTGCAGTGCTGAAATAAATGTTGAAATATTACAGTTGTCATCTGCTGGCCAAACAGGCTTGACTTGATACTTCAGATTGCCCTTGATGAAGTGGAAAGAAAATGTGTGTCAAGGGTGAGGTCGTTATCCACTACTGGTCCAGTGTGATGTGAAAATCACTGGTGAGTCCATTGTGGATATTGTAGATATCACTATCTAGCAATGTTGAAAAATTACCATATATTGTGTATACTATTAATCACATTTAGCATCCACATGAGTCTTTTCCAAATTTTTACTGTCATGTGAGACAGTTAAAGTGCAACTACCTTTTTTTTTCTTCTACTGTGTAAGGACAGTGATAGGGAACATTTTTCTAATACACTTTAAAGGGGTTGTCCAGGTTCAGAGCTGAACCTGGACATCCCTCCATTTTCACCCCGGCAGCCCCCCTGACATGAGCATCGGAGCAGTTCATGCTCCGATGCTCTCCTTTGCCCTGCGCTAAATCGCGCAGGGCAAAGGCATTTTTCTGAGTTCCGGTGACGTACCGGGGTTCTCTATGGGGCTGACAGGAACCCCGGTGACGTCACCGGCACTGATGGGCGGGATTTGGCTCGGCCCTAGCCAGTAAAACGGCTAGGGCAGAGCTAAAGCCCGCCCCTCAGAGCCGGTGACGTCACCGAACACACCGCTGGGCGGAAGTTACCGCCCGGCAGTGTGTTATTGAAAACAAAAGAGCCTGTGCCCTGCGCGATCTAGCGCAGGGCACTGGAGCGCATCGGAGCATGAGATGCTCCGATGCTAGGCTCAGGGGGGCTGCCGGGGTGAAAATAAGGGTATGTCCGGGTTTAGCTCTGAACCCGGACAACCCCTTTAATTAGAGATTTTGTACATTTATATGAGAAACCTTGCCCTGAAATGTCCCTTAGCAGTGCTCTCTAATTGAGCATTGCAAAGGCATGTCCCTCTACACAAGACAGATCAGCGTTCACTGTGAAGACGGCTGGGGTTAATTCTTTTTCCCTCCCTGCTGACTCCTATATATTGCTAGAAATTAACATCTGTACTATGCATATAGTTTTGCTATATTGACACTGGCCAGTGCTGACAGTGAATAATTCTTCTCTATCCCCGATGTGCTGAGTAACTAACCTGCCACCGGGAAATACAGAGCAGATTGTGCGGTCAGCACTGACTATTGAGGAGAGAAAGGGAGTAGCTGATTTACAACTTATAGTGTAACGCCTGTAGGTAGGGACAGACACGAACAGTGAGCCCTAACCTAGAACCCAGGCCCATTTCCCTAACTACTTGCAGTACAAGCCCTAGATAGCAAGACCACAACCTATACTACTAAGGTGCAGAGACACACAAACAAGAGATAGAGAGTGGTCAGAAGACAATCTGGGGTCAGAGGAATGAGCAATCCAAAAAGCACAGGAACCAGGAACACAGCTAGTGAGGGAGAGATTATCACTGACACTGGTATAAGGCCAGGAAGGGGTTTAAATAGAGCGCCTAGTCCCTGGATCAGAATCTGATCGGTCCATGAATCAGCGCTCCATTAGTCAGAACACTAGTAAACAGTAATAGAGCTGCTGAGCAATCAGCCCACTGCTGATCTCCTCCAGCACTTGCCGCTGTGGGGAGAAACCGGGCATTGCATCCTGTTACTAAGGATACTGTCACATCTCCAGGGGGCGTGGCTTAGCAGAGCTTCTCTCCCGACATGGCTGTGCCAAAGTGAGATATCACACCGCTGGAGCCTGAACAGGTGAGTCTGTGACATATCGGGACAGTATGTACTATAAATGTGTCATCACAAAAATTACCCATTGCTTAAATACGTTTTTTATGCTAAACATATTTCTTTAGAATTTTTTGTGATTGAAAAAAAATATTCCATGACCCTTTCTATCATTTACAACAAATCCTAAAACCATGCCGTTTTTGCACTCGCCAATAGGTCTAAAATATGTCAAGACTTCCTGTTTTATTTTTCCCATCCCTTACCTCTTTGTAGCTCCCCGATGCTTTGGGCTGAATACCCCAGGACCCGAAGCATTTACTTAGAATTTATTTTTTTATTGTTAAGAGCAGCCTCATTGGGCCATAGACACATTGGACAGGAGGGGATCCCAGTGACTTCTATTGGAGCGTTTTCTAAGGATGCTGTGTGACCTGTACAGAGGCCAGGAGGGAGCTGATAAGCTGTGAAATTACCTATTGTGAATGGTGGATCCTATGTTATCTATACAGGGATGATATCTGTCATTGTAATCCTGCCTGTGATGATAATGAGATGGCTACTGAAAAGTCACCTGAATAGAACAGGAAGTCTCGACATATTATTAGGACTAATGGGCAGTGTAAAAACTGCATGATATAAGATATTTTTTTTAAATATAGATAGTGACATGGAAAATAAAAACAAAAATCAACAAAAAAAAAAAAAAAAATGTGTTTAACATAAGAATATGCTGGTTATTTTCTGATGTTGCATTCCCTTTAAAGGGGTTTAGTAGTAATAATTATTTTTTATCAAGTGCCTGCAGCATGTCCCCTGAAACAGAATATTCATACTTACCTGCTCCACGCTTCTCTGGTTCTTTGCACTGTACCCACTTTCTCCATCTTCCGATTCCCGTGCTGTTTACATCCGGCTGACCATGGACATGGTCACATGCACTGCTCCAGCCAATGACTGGCTTCAACGGTTATGTGGCCACAAACAGCACGTCGCTGCCTAAGTTAGTGATTGGCTGGCGTAGTGCATGTGACCATGCCCATCCACCTCCAGAAGAAAACAGTGTGGGAACCAGAAGATGGAGACAGCAGGTTAGCATGGAGAACCGGAGAGGCGTGGAGAAGGTAAGTATGACTCTTCTGTTTTAGGGGGATGCTATGAGCACTTGATAAAAAAGAATTCTTTCTGGAAGCCCCTTTAATGATATCTATAGACAGGGGTGCACCACCAATGAGGCCAAGTGAGGCGATTGCCTCAGGCAGCACCAGCTAGGGACAAGAGTAGGGCAGTGGAAGAGCCATGGGCAAAGGGGTTAGGTTAAGAAATTGGCATGGGGGGGGGGCCGTTTCAGTTTTCGCCACAGGCAGCAGAAAGGCTATATGCACCCTTGTCTATAGGCTATAGTAGCACAGTTATAGGGTGTGCAGAGCTTCATGCCTCAACGGGTGCAAAAGCCTCTCTGCTACATAACAAGTTACCCATCTGGTATCCATAAAACAGTCTTTTCTTAGACAATGTGTTTCTCAAGAATATGCTTTTTTATATTACTGTTAGCCCAAGAAGCCTACCAACACAAATCATCAGGAACCTATTTTTCCTTCCAGCAGGCTCCTTGTGACTCATAATGACCCAGCATCCAATCTTTCCTGCAGACAATCAATAGATTTGCCTGGAAACTTTACAATTGGCTTAGGTGCTCGACTCCAGCCAGAGGTCAGCATGAGTAGAAACGCATGGGAGAAATCAAATCTATTCTCCTTGTTCTGGCAGGAACTGGTGTTGAATTCAATAAATAACAAATCCCTTTTTTCTCCGTAGGGAGCCATGTCCCTGTTTTAATTGCAGCCTCTGCCATGTAGGAGCTACCTGCACAGCTTTCCTAAATGGTCACATCTTTCAAATTCTAGTTCAAGCTCAAAATTCAACTTACCCATAAAGTAAACATATATATATATATATATATATATATATATATATATATATACACATAGTACATGTTTCTGGAAAAAGGTAGACCTATTTTGTAATTTTAGACTATCCCTTTAAGAAAAGGATTTGAACAATAGATAAAAAGTTTAGTAGAATAGGTGCACTACTGTCCTGGATGCAATCAACAAAATCTGACTAAACCCTCACACTGATGGTGAAATGAGACTTTAGCCAATATATCCTTATATGAAAGATATACCGGAGCCAGCGCATCACGTCAAGGTATCTCAGGTGGCACGGAACCTAACGCTAACCTACCTGTGCCATATGGGCAGTACCAGGGGCCAGTGGGCAAATTACAGAAGCGTAAGGTCGACTCACAGCAAACAGCTCCCAGTTGCCTCCAGTGTAAAACCACACATACAATGGGAGGAGGCTGTGAGTCCCACCCAGAGCTGATTGATATGATGAAAATCAGGCACATTCAAATTTGGAGTTTACACAGTCAGGTCCATAAATATTGGGACATCGACACAATTCTAACATTTTTGGCTCTATACACCATCACAATGGATTTGAAATGAAACGAACAAGATGTGCTTGAACTGCAGACTGGCTTTAATTTGAGGGTATTTACATCCAAATCAGGTGAACGGTGGAGGAATTACAACAGTTTGCATATGTGCCTCCCACTTGTTTAGGGTCCAAAAATAATGGGACAGAATAATAATCATAAATCAAACTTTCACTTTTTAATACTTGGTTGAAAATCCTTTGCAGTCAATTACAGCCTGAAGTCTGGAACACATAGACATCACCAGACGATGGGTTCCATCCCTGGTGATGCTCTGCCAGGCCTCTACTGCAACTGTCTTCAGTTCCTGCTTGTTCTTGGGGCATTTTCATTTCAGTTTTGTCTTCAGCAAAGGAAATGCATGCTCAATCGGATTCAGGTCCGGTGATTGACTCGGCCATTGCATAACATTCCACTTCTTTCCCTTAAAAAACTCTTGCAGTATGCTTTAGGTCATCGTCCATCTGCACTGTAAAGCGCTGTCCAATGGGTTCTGAAGCATTTGGCTGAATATGAGCAGATAATATTGCCCGAAACACTTCAGAATTCACCCTGCTGCTTTTGTCAGCAGTCACATCATCAATAAATACAAGAGAGCCAGTTCCATTGGCAGCCATACATGCCCACGCCATGACACTACCACCACCATGCTTCACTTATGAGGTGGTATGCTTAGGATCATGAGCAGTTCCTTTCCTTCTCCATACACTTCTCTTCCCATCACTCTGGTACAAGTTGATCTTGGTCTCATCTGTCCATAGGATGTTGTTCCAGAACTGTGAAGGCTTTTTTAGATGACGTTTGGCAAACTCTAATCTGGCCTTCCTGTTTTTGAGGCTCACCAATGGTTTACATCTTGTGGTGAACTCTCTGTATTCACTCTGGTGAAGTCTTCTCTTGATTGTTGACTTTGACACACATACACCTACCTCCTGGTGTGTTCTTGATCTGGCCAACTGTTGTGAAGGATGTTTTCTTCACCAGGGAAAGAATTATTCGGTCATCCACCACAATTGTTTTGCCATTGTCTTCCGGGTCTTTTGGTGTTGCTGAGCTCACCGCTGCGTTCCTTCTTTTGAGGAATGTTCCAAACAGTTGTTTTGGCCACACCTAATGTTTTTGCTTTCTCTCTGATGGGTTTGGTTTGTTTTTTTCAGCCTAATGATGGCTTGCTTCACTGATAGTGACAGCTCTTTGGACCTCATCTTGAGAGTTGACAGCAACAGATTCCAAATGCAAATAGCACACTTGAAATGAACTCTGGACCTTTTATCTGCTCATTGTAATTCGGATAATGAGGGAATAATACACACCTGGCCATGGAACAGCTGAGAAGCCAATTGTCCCATTACTTTTGGTCTCTTAACAAGTGGGAGGCACATATGCAAACTGTTGTAATTCCTACACCGTTCACCTGATTTGGATGTAAATACCCTCAAATTAAAGCTGACAGAATAAGGAAGTCATGTCATTTTTAGCGCAAAGTGAACGTCGTGATGTGAAACCCCAAAAACCTTGGCGGAATTGTGTTGTTTTTTTGTTTTGTTTTTTTTCATTTTACCCCACAAACAATTTTTTCCCATTTTCCAATACAAGACATGGTAAATTAAACTGTGGCATTAAATAAATCCCACAAAAAATAAGCCCTCATATGGGCATGTGAACGAAAAAATAAAAAAGTTATAGCTACTGAATGTGGGGGTGGAAACATAAAAAATGCAAAAATGAATATAGGACCGATCTTTAACGGGTTAAGAGTACATAACTCTAAAGCCACATAAGTAAACAAGTAAGTCAACCAGAACAAAGACTGAGCTTCTCTACGATGGATGTGCAAATTGGAAGACCAGAATTAGTAAACCTTGGTCTCCCAACTTGCTATCTCCAACCCTTTAGAATTCAAGACCTTTTGTTTCAAAGCACTTTGGTTGTGATGTGTGAACAATCAACCACGGAGGTGTAACTTGACACTTTTGAGCCCCAATGCAAAATCTCTAACAGGGTCCCCAACCTATCGTGTGCCATTTATAATACTAGTTTCTTATGTGGGACCTTAAAGGCTATCAACAACTTTGGGGGCATTTTTTTAATGACTGTACTTATTTTACAAATTTTGGGCTCAAAATTTTTTTTTCAATTGGTCTTTATTAAAAATTTTCAGCAGTTTTGGTCATACAGGGTTAAGATTCATCTATCTGTCAGTTTCTGTATTACAGAGTCCCTATCTGTTGCTGTTCTGATGGCTCATGTAAAGCCCTTATCTCTGAACTCCTGAAAGCTCATAAACACTTATAGCTAAATTCTTATTAAAGTGATCAGAGTATGGCTTGAATGAGTCTTTATGAGCTGTCAGGAGTCACATGAGCCATTAAAACAGCAATATGACAGGACTTAGTGTTTCCAAGGACAGCGTTGTACATCTTAAAGGTGGTATGGCTTGGTATTAAGTCCTCTAGCCACCACCTTGCGGGACTAGAAGTGAATAGGAGCGCACTGCGTATGACCGGCCACCGCTTCCATTCACTTCTATGGGCCCGATGGAAATAGCCGAGCCAGCACTCTGCTATTTTCAGTGGCCCCATAGAAAATGAATGGAGAGCGGCTGCGCATGCGCAGTGTGCCCTCCAACACTTTCGGGGCTCTGTTCTCGATATATGTGTGGGTCCCAGTCGTAGGACCCGCACCTATAAGACAATGGGGTATGGGGGCAAACCAAATTACATTTTACATATTGAGAGAAAGTAGAGGTGCTAAACTGTTTTCCCATATTCAGCTCTTGGAATCACATAAATGGCAAAGAAAAGTACATGAACCCTTTTAGCAGTGAATTAACTCTTTAGCAGTGATCTACTGGTGATCACAGTGATCACTGCTAAAGAGTTAATTCACTGCTAAAAGGGTTCATGTACTTTTCTTTGCCATTTATGTGATTCCAAGAGCTGAATATGGGAAAACAGTTTAGTTATCATGCCTACTCAGCAAGAAGAAGGCTGGTCCTGCCCCCTCTGAGCTAGAAGTGCTAAGGCTACTTTCACATTAGCGTTTTTCTTTTCCGGCATAGAGTTCCGTCACAGGGGCTCTATACCGGAAAATAACTGATCAGGCATATCCCCATGCATTCTGAATGGAGAGCAATCCGTTCAGGATGCATCAGGATGTCTTCAGTTCAGTCATTTTGACTGATCAGGCAAAAGAGAAAACCGTAGCATGCTACGGTTTTATCTCCGGCGAAAAAAACTGAAGACTTGCCTGAATGCCGGATCCGGCATTTTTTTCCATAGGAATGTATTAGTGCCGGATCCGGCATTCAAAATACCGGATTGCCGGATCCGTCCTTCCGGTCTGCGCATGCGCAGACCTTTAAAAATGAGAAAAAAAAAAAAAAACTGATCCGTTTTGCCTGATAACACCGGAAAAACGGATCCGGTATTGCAATGCATTGCAATGCATTTTTCTGACTGATCAGGCATTTTTTAGACTGATCAGGATCCTGATCAGTCTGAAAAATGCCTGATCAGTCAGAAAAAATGACATCCGTTTGCATACAGTTTGCCTGATCAGGCAGTCAGTTCAGGCAACGGAACTGCCTGCCGGAATCAAACAACGCAAGTGTGAAAGTACCCTTAGACAGCCTAAGAATGAGGAGCTGCATGTGCCTGTGCAGTGTGAGGCCTACTACTACAAGGAGTCTGCATCCTTGCATGCTGAGGACAAGGGCCAAATCTCTGAGAAAGAAGTAAAACATTTACAGACTGTTAAGGGTTATTTTACAAAGGACTGGTGTGAGGACAGACAGTAAAGGTAATCACTTGTTTATGGCAACAGACCTTACCACTTGTGGAGAGGGTATATTGCTTTGGGGCCCACCACACTTCTGTAGCGGATTGACCACCTGTTTGAGGATCTGCACCTCGCAGCCTGGGAACTAAAGTATATATTGTGAGAGACATTTTGCACCCCTTTGCCTGTTTTGGGAAGTTGTTTGGATTTACTAGAGAGAGAGAGACTCAGAGTCAGCCATCATACAGCCGGCTATCTCATATTAAGCCTTGGAAAGATTGTGTATGTACTCTGGAGAAAACTGAACTCATTACTGCCAGTTCATGAGTAAAATGCCTTGGATTTGTTACCTCCCAATACGGCCTGGTTATTGCTTTGTACCACCATCGGCCATTATCCGGCCCAGGCCTCCTACCTTGCACCCCATCACCACACACATCTAACATTAAAGAAACCCTAGCCACCATTAGGCAGGAGCTCCCAATACCAGGGAGTACCCTGAGAGGAAGAAGGGTTGTGCTCCTTCATTCACTGTACAGCCCCAGGGACCGTTGGATTGAGGACAGCCATCGTAAACCACCACCAGTACTATCAGTGCCACAACTATCATTCCCCTCCTGGCTCTTTCCATGCAGGTCGCTGAAGAAGGACATGAGTCTTCACTTCCAGGTTCTTCACTTCTACTAGCTACCTCTGGGACGAGGATAAATCTACAATTGATTCTGCAAACTGCCAGGAAGTGACTCCGATCAGCATGAAATGATGTAAATGAAGGGACAGGAGTAGCCAAAGGCAAGGTCTTATTTCTGCCTTAAAGATGTGAGCCCTATGCTGGCTCTTTGATATGTGAATAGATATCCGTTTTGAATTTTTCTTGAGTAAAAGCCAGTGCTTTCTTGAATTTCATCCTTGCCTTAAAACAAGTCTATACTTATCTTTCAAGGCAAACTTGGCATTTTACCTCAGCACTTGTGCAATAATTCAGTGTCGAAAAGCAAAAATATTTTACCCACATTAACCCTTGAGGATCAGCTGAGTATTTTTTTTTCATATTTTTCACTGACAAATTTCTTGAACTAGAACTTTTTTTATTTTTACATTTTCAAAACCATATTAGGGCTTGTTTTTTACGGGTCTAATTTTAGTTCTTATTGGCACCATTTTGCTGAAGGGAAGACGAGTGGGAAACCAAATTCTACGCATTTCCATAAGTGTTATTCTGTTCTAATAATTCTGATCTAAGAAATCATCTAAGCCTGTGTTGACGGATTCCTGATGGGACCAGCTCCTAAGGTGACTCTTTCAAAGATTCACAGATCTTATGTGAGGAAGACCTGACACCTCTGGAGATTGAACTTTGTTTTTCTCCCCATGGAGTCAGTGTCCTCTTCTCTTTTGATGATATTTTTTGTGGAACATCTTCTCACCATATTTTTTGCTTGGGCCATTTATATATTTGTATAAGTTAATCATATCTCCCCTTAGAAGTCTCTTCTTAAGACTAATCAAGCTAATTCATTTAATCTTTCTTCTTTTTTGTACTTTTTCTAACATCAGGGCATCTTTCTATAAACTTATGGCCAGAACTGAACTGCATATTGCAAATAGGCCAAAATATGGGTTGTCCAACCTAATTAGAAAACTATTGACCTGTAGAAATCTCTAAAGCACCCTTTGTTCCAGTACAACAATTGATGGGGACTCATTCTTGTTCACAAGTCTGCTGCAGCCATTTCCTGGCCCCAGTGATGTCTGCAAAAACGGCCCGTCACTACCAGTGACCACTGTAACTGCTGCGAGCCACAATGCTGGAATAGCCGGTATGTTGATAGATGAGTGAGTTTTTCTTTTAAGTCTTAAACACAGTCCTGTTGGCCATTAGGTTGTTTATCATTTTGGTCTTCTTCATGGAGTCCTCTCCTTTCTGTTCCCTCCACTGCCACAAGATTCTACGTTCTAATTAAAGGGGTTGTGTCACTTCAGCAAATTACATTAATCAAGTAGAGAAAGTTAATACAAGGCACTTACTAATGTATTGTGATTGCCCATATTGCTTACTTTGTTGGTTTGATTCATTTTTCCATCGCATTATACACTGCTAGTTTATGACCACCCTGTAATCCAGCAGCGGTGGTCGTTTTTGCTCACTATAGGAAAAAGCACCAGCCTCTCTGATGGCCAGGACCATGGAAGCACACTTTGGCTGGTGCTTTTTCCTATGGTGTACAAGCACGACCACCACTGATGGATTGAAGAGTGGTCGTAACCATGGAAACGAGCAGTGTATAATGTAATGGAAAAATGAATGAAGCCAGCAAAATGTGGACAATCACAATACATTAGTAAGTGCCTTGTATTAACTTTCTTTACATGATAAATGCCACTTGCTGAAGTGAGACAAGCTCAAGTTCTACACCACTTCAGGTAGGTTATTATTGGATACATACCTTGTGTTTGGGGTACATAATATAAAGTATATGACATACTTTGTGTTGTCATACAAAACTAGGGAGGCAGAATATTAATAGATACATCAACAAAGAGAAATTATATATCAGATGGCTCTTGTATCCATTATCTACTCGGCTACTGAGCCTAGAAAGAAGGATAATTTAAATATAACTTTTGTTGAATCGTTTCCCATTTTTACATTTTACTGTAATACGGTTCTGTACCAAAAATAAATGCTGCATTTGTAACGCCCCAGAGTGGTGTTACCACTCCTGTACCCGGCTACTGTCTTTATTGGGCTAACACAATGTCATCTATGTATTTCTATCCAGGTCCTATACACTATGCAACGATAATATCTTTATGCAACTGCTATGTTAATGTAATGTGCCTGGTTCACCAGCAGGTGGCAGAAAACACAGCAGGGCTATCTTAGATAGAATGGAACTTACCATTCCATTCTAACCCCCTCTGGAGAGCAGTGGGCTAGTCCTACTTCCTGCAGAAAGGATGGGACCAGTTAGTTCCAGCCTAGTTTACCCCCAGCTAGGGGAAGGGTGTGCAGGGGCACGTCTCTGCTGGACGTGCCCGTGCCAGTCAGAGCACCTTAAGCTCTGCTGGCCATGGAGGCCAAAGCTTGAAGCCTCAGGAGCCAGGAGGAAAGTTCCCTGGCATAACCTAGAGTCAGACCACAGAGAAGAAGTGCAGCATACAGAAGAAGCTGAGTTATACAGCCAGCCTGTCAGTGTCAGAGAGAAACAGTTATAGCAGTGTTGAGTTTGCCTGCCAGTTTAATGCTAAAGCCTGCTGGAACCAAGACAAAGCCTGTAAACTGTTTGAAGAAACGTTTATTCAAGTAACGCTGCAATTGAACTTCATCTCAAGGTGTGGACTCAAGTTATTCTTTGAAATCTGTCAATTATTCCCCCTATTAAATGCTTCGGAGCCATATCCAGGTAGGAGCACCGTGACACATAAAGAGACATTTATGCCGCACTACACCACTCGGCATTGCAACTATACCTGGGTCGCGCTATAGAGGGCCCTTGGGGGAGGCGCCCGTTGCACATTATCAGAATTTTTGGACAACTGGATGCTGAATTAAAGAAATGTCAATGAGGTGATGTGATAAATTCCTCATAAATAACTAAATACTGTGTGTTCATCGAAAAAAGGAATCTGATTCGAGGCTGTCCATGGTACTGAAATAGATAACGCATATCTATATTACTGTCTCAAAGAAGATTAGGCGGTGTAGTCTGCAAGGTTCTCTACAGTCAACATGCAAGACAATTCTCTGCACCTGAACTATAGGAACTATTAGCAGAGGCTCCATTCTCAACATGCTATGCTAGATCTATCGATAGATAGAAAGATAGATAGATATATATCAGATGGATGGATGGATGGATAGATAATAGATATAAGAGATACATGATAGATAATAGATAGATAGATATGAGATGATAGATAGATAGATAGATAATAGATATAAAGAGATAGATAATAGATAGATAGATAATAGATAGATATAAAGAGATAGATAGATAGATAGATAGATAGATAGATAGATAATAGATAGATATAAAGAGATAGATAGATAATAGATAGATAGATAGATAGATAACATATATTTCCAGCCTGACCGGACTGTGTTTCCTTCTTCAGATCTGTCCTGCATTTTTGCATTACTGGAGGAGCAGATCAATCCTCCTGTTATCACGCTTCGCCTTCTCCTATTCCTCCTCGTCTGATCGTTAAGCGACGCGGCTGACAAGACCGACACCACCAATCAGCTTGTACTCAGCAAGGTCACTCTCCCGGCTTGACTTGTCATTGGCTGCGGCGCCCCGGCCTGTTATTACTGTCTGTTTTGATCGGAGGCAGAAGGAGGTCCCCAGTCAAACAGAGAAAAGGTCTTGAAGAAGGTAATTAAATCCTGTCAGAGGCAATTATTGGTTCCAGGGCCATGGCTCGGGGACTGAATGCAGATGATCTGAAGCTTTATTCTTGGAGAAATTCAAGAGGGCTTCTGGCACTGATCCCCGAGCCTCAGAGGAAACAGCCGCCTTTGTGGAAAACAATAGACCCCTGTATTTTCAGATGCACTGTAGATTTTTTCAAAATTGTCAATTATTTTTTCGCATCCGTCTTTCCCTATTTTCTTTTCTTTTCGGTTTACACAGTGTAGCGAGACCTTTGGCAATCTCCTGCTTGGTGCGAGCAGCTCCTGTGAAGATTGATTCGGAGGCGATGCTCCTGTAACAGACCTCCTCATAGGGGTTAAATGATATTCTATACCACGCAGCTACTGTATCTGCTGCGAGAAATGCTGAGACGGGTGGAACAGAGGTGCGGGGCCAAGATTATTTTGCAAAATGTTTCAATTGTTACATGACATGAGTCTAATATTATGGTCTGTAGTTCCAACTCAGCGTTCACTAACCACAATCTTCTTAAAGGGGTTCTTTCACTTCAGCAAATGGCATTTATCATGTAGAGAAAGTTAATGAAAGGCACCTACTAATGTATTGTGATTGTCCACATTGCCTCCTTTGCTGGCTGGATTAATTTTTCCATCACATTATACACTGCTCGTTTCCATGGTTATGACCACCCTGCAATCCAGCAGCGGTGGTCGTGCTTGCACACTATAAGAAAAAGCGCCGACTTATCTGGTGGCCAAAACCACGAGAGCGCATATAGGCACACATGCGCAGCAGCTCCCACATCGTATCTGCGCTGCAGTGGTGGCCGTAACCCGTGGAAATTAGCGGCTAAAGCGTCCTGTGTCAGCCGCATAAGCTGTGACGCCATGCCTGCCTCTCTACAGACCTCAGGCCCCTGAACAAGGTCTATGATTAGACCTTAACGCTAGTGTCGGCCTATAAGTTTGTCTATCTTGTAGCGCCCTTATTAAAGCTAAGATATAACCTATACACATGACGTATAGAGAACGGTAAACGGATGCCACCGACGGATGTGACATAAATGTTTTTTGCTGGACTCCACAGGAAGAAAAGGTTTAGCGTTCTACGCATTTGTCACCAACATACATGGTAAACGTTGGCCAAAAACGTGATGTGAACACAGCCTAAACCAAACACAATAGATTAGTACTATAATTTACAGAAAAATCATAAGACCACATAGAAAATCTCAGAACGGGCCACAGTCTTCACTGTATTATTTGGTTGTTTAAGTCACAATTCACTATACTATATCTTTATAAGCAGTGTAGGACTGGGGTACCCAGGGCCCACCAGTAAAATTCATTCTGGGGGCCCACTGTAAAGCAACATGCATATACTACCTGCCCACCCTGCCCAGTTTTTTTTATATGGACATAGGCAATGTACTGTATAGCATCTCAGCCAGCCTCTCTGTATGTCAGTCTACTGTGCCATGTGCCACTTGAGCGGGCGGTGGGGGACTAGGGGCCCACCTTACTCAGCGGCCCAACGGCGGAAATAAAAGCTTAAAGGGGTTGTCTAGTGGCCACATATTGATGGCCTATCCTCAGGATAGGTCGTCAATATCAGATCGGTGGTGGTCTGACTCCTGGCGCTCTACTGATCAGCAGTTCTTCTTCGAGATTACCTGCACATCATCTTACTTGTAGAGGCGGCGCCGGTTAATTATAACAGCTCTTCCCATTCACTTGAAATTACTCTTCTTGTGGAGGAGGCAGCACTCATAGAAGCACCACCTCCTCTTCAAACAGCTAATCGACCAGATATTAATGACCTATCCAGAGTATAGACCACAAATTGACTTTGCAAAATATATTTTTTTAAAGCAGGTATTGTTGCCTAGCAATGGCACCCTCTTCTAATAAAGAAGCTCTTCATGTTGTGGTGGTCACCTAGGGAACAAGTATTAACCATTCAGACTTTATGATATTCCAAAAAAACTGTAAAAAGGTCTAGGGAATGAATGAGGGGACATTCAGTACATCCAGGACTGCCTTGAAGTGAATAGCACAGATTATCTTATGACAATGGCAGCTGACAAGGGGTGGGATATATTTGACAGCAATTGGACAGTCGGTTCTTGAAACTGATGAGTTAGAAACAGGAAAAAATGGGCTGCGTAAGGTTCTGAGTGACTTTGGGACAAATCGTGATGGCTAGACAATTGGCTCAGCGCATCTCTAAAGCAGCAGGTCTTGTGGTGTGTTCCCAGTATGTTGCGATTTAGTACCTACTAAAAGTGGCCCAAGGAAGGACTGGTGGACCAACAACAGGGTCATGGATGGTGAAAAACTCATAGTGGCACGTGTGAATTGAAGGTTAGCCTATCTGGTCCAATCCCAAAGAAGAGCTACTGTAGCACAAATTGAAAAAGTCAATGCTGCGCTATGATAGAAAGGAGACAGAACACCCAAGATATTACAACTTCTTGCATATGCAGTGGAGTAGCAACAGACTAGTCAGAGTGTCCTCTATAAGCACCTACAATGGTCAGGTAACTATCCGAACTGGACCATGAGGCAATGAAAGAAGGTGGCCTTGTCCGATTAATTATGTTTTTTTTACATCATGTGGATGGCAGGGTGTATGTGCCTCACTTAACCGGGAACAGAAGGCATCAGGATGCACAATGGGAAGAATACAAGTGGGTGACGCTCTTAGAAATTTTCTGCTGGGAAATCTTGCGTCTTAGCATCCATGTGTAAGTTACTGTTATACATACCACCTACCTAAGCATTGTACGGACCAAGTACACCTTTTATGGCAGAGGTATTCCTATGGCAGTGGCCTCTTTCAGTGGGACAATGCACCATGTGACACTGCAAAAATGATTTAGGGAATGGTTCGAGGAACATGACAAAAAATTCAGAGGGTTGACTTAGCCTCCAAATTTCCCAGATCTCAATCTGATCGAGCATCAAGTCTGATCCATGGAATCCACACCCCACAACTTAAAGGACCTGCTGCTAACATCTTGGTGCCAGATACCACGGGACATTTTCAGAAGTCTTGTGGAGTCCATGCCTCAATAGGTCATAGCTGTTTCAGCATCCCAAGGGGGACCAATACAATATTAGGCTGGTGTTTTTTATGTTATGGCTGATCAGTGTACATACTGTCCTTAAAGTGAATGTCCACTATTCTAAATTAACCTTAAATTCTACAATGGCAAATTTTTCAGTCTATAGTGGGTAGAGGTACATATTTCAGATACAGAGCTCCAAATCCCCAAAGACAGAGGCCTAAAGGTAAATGATAAAATGCTGGCTACCTGCAGCTATCAATCTTTCTACATTGAATTAAAAAAGAATACTTAAAATGTGGCAAGATTCTAGGCTTCCGCTAATGGCAACTTCAAGCCACCATAATTTTACCATTTAAAGGGATATTCCCAGCTTTGTCAATTATGGACTATCCACAGCTGATACCTAGACAATCCCTTTAAGCCCAGATATATTTGACGCCAGCAAATTGAATTTTTTTTCTAAAAGTTGAATTTCTTTCTGCAGTTGTATCTTTAAATATCTCTTAGCCATTCTGTCCTTTATATGTCTATTAGTCTCCTCTACTATTACAGCCAAGGCGATGCTAAACACCGAAAAATAACTATAATTATTTTATAGAGTTACTTAGCGCTGTACAGCCGTCAAATTATATTAAAGTAAAGGTCATGAACACGATTTTGAGAAAGTAAACTGTTGAGTTCTATTAATATTGCAGCCTCCTGCTTTCATGATCGCAGACAGAAAACCCCCGCTATCCCTGTTCTATGTTCACACTTGTAAATTAAGTAAGGTGTGACAGAAGCTGATGTATCCTGACAGGACACTAATGAATAATAAGAGGTGTTGTCGTATTTCGATCGGACTTGAAGGTATTTATGGGAAATTGTCCTCGACAATGTCTTCAATCTTTCTATTCCATATATGAGAAGAAGATGTAGATTGGCTGACAGACGCACTGATGGTTGAACTCTTGGGATCCTATTAGTAGCAAAGCTCCATCCTATTCTACGGCGCTCCACCAGGTGTCTATTCCTATCATCCCTATTGGCTCATAATCAGATTTTCCTCTTGTGGGCACATTCACTGTTGGGTGAAGATGATCGAAACGATTCTAATACAAATTTCCCCAAAAATTTGTATTCTAGAGAATCTGAAAATGGTGACCACCATAAACAGGTCAGAGGACAGAGGAGAAGGCACCTGCCATCCAAAACGGATCATTTTTGGACTGTTTTTAAATTGGATTTCTTTCCGACCAGGTGCCGTACATATAACCCTAACCCTTTAATCTGAAATGCTGCAATCTAGCAGGAGCAAGTCATGTCCGTGGCTGTCAGTGATAGCCAGGGACCCTGAGGAGAAGACAGAAGCAGTTTATCAACCTCTCCTTTTCTCGGTGCATAGCGCTCAATGAAAAAAAATTAAAAACAACAAAAAACCATATAAATAAAAAGCTCAAGGTGCTCAAGTAAAAAAAGGTCACTAAATGTATTTTGGTAGTACAACAAACAAAAAAAATTACAACCATTAAACCACAATGTGCGCTAAATCACATAAAATATATGCCTTGGGCCCAAAAGACCTCATATAAGCAAAAGCTGAAAATACAAGCTTCATGTAGATTTTTTTCTTCTGGTTAGAATCTGGTTAGGCTAGTTTCACACATGCAGCACAGGAATCGGCAGGCTGTTCGCTGTATAGCCAGATGGGGCCGGGTTCCTGCTAAACCCCATTGACTATAATGGGAACCGGTGGGGATCCAGCCACTCCCCACCATAAATGCCGGGATACAGCCAGTCAAAAAGTGCTGCACACAAGTTTTTGTCTGGAGGAATCCCAGGTCTATATATGTTGGTAAGGCTGATTAGTCAGCCTTCATTTGTGGGAGGGGCGGAGGCTCTTCATATACGACCCACAGCCTCACTCACAGGGGCACGCCTAGCTGGGTTAGGTTGTTCCCGTGGTTTCTCTCTCTAGGGTTCTTCGGATATCTCTTGGCCATAGCCATGACCACAAATATATATATGACAATTGGCCCGCTCTCACCATGCTACCCGGTTGACATATATGGCTGGGTACCATTGCCTGTGGATAAGGTACTGTCCTTCTCCTTATTCTGACCCCGCCTAGAATTAGACAAACATGGCAGATTTTTTTTTCCCAAAAACAAAAATGTCTAAAGGTTGTGCGCTCACGCACTGTGAGGTAGGGTCTTATATAATATTAGGCATTACTCCTTTAAGGATACAGTTTTTGAGATTTTGCTGTGCATGCACAATACTGCGTATGAGGTAGGTTGACCAGCCGGCGCCATTTTTAATTGTGTAGTGGACTTGTCAACTTCCTGGTTAACGAAGTTCAGGTCTTACATCATTTTCTGCTGCCATTTTGCTTAGACTTGTGTAGACCATTATATTGCCATAAGATGCAAGTATCCGTTAATTAACCCAATATTATCTAGATATGTAAGCAGTGACTATTTGGCTCTCCTTTATGCCCTAGGAAGCCGCGAGTTGCGGCAATACTTATGGGGTTCTTCGATATGGCATATTTATTAAGTTCCCTCCCCATGAAAATACACTGAGCACTGTATGTGTATATATATATATATATATATATATATAGTAAGAAGGTACAAGGAATCATCGTGGATGATAGGTACTGTACGTGTCACCGAGGTTGCTGGCCTCGGTGGAGTCAGAGACAGTTTTTATGTGTCAGCAGCAGTTGCTGTTTGACACCTTAATACTTAGTATGGCTGTATAGCTGATCCGGGACGGCTCTTACTGGGAGTAGTCAAAGTGCTGGGTGGGTGGGTGACTACTCCCCATGTGCCATGCCGGGTTTTGCCAGGCCTAAAAAACCAGCCAGCACTGCCAGGTGAGGAGAATTACGTCAGTCTGACAGTGGAGCTCAGGAGGTGTGTGTGCTGGGATCTGAGGCCTGTGCCGTGCTGGAGGGCTGAGACCCATCTGTAAGGGAAACGGGCCCCCTAAAAGCCTGCTATGGACTGCTGGAGGCAGAACTGCCAACAAGGTGATTTTTGCTATGTGGACTTTCCATTGTGTGTGAACTTACACCAAGACTGCAAAGTGACATTTTGTTTTTGCTTTATGTGCGAATAAGCACAGAAGTTTGATTTAAGAACTGGTAAGTCAAACCAGCTCCTGGATATGAATACATTTGTAATTATAAATTTAACATAGCCACTAAGTTATTCATAAACTGTATTTGTATAGCGCCACCTGCTGTTTGTTCTTTTCCTTAGTGCTTGTCCTCCTCACTGAGTTTGAATCTTTAACTGCCACCAGCCAAATCTTCTGTTAGAAGCTGTCTCAGTTAGAGGGAGAGAGCTGTAGCAGATAGGACACCCCCCTAAGCTGTTATAGGGAGATGGCTGCTTCAAAAAAGATATACCCCCTGAGCTGCCAGCATGAAATAAATCTAGCGGAACAATTGGAGCAATGAATAGGGAAGCTCATGTGAGGTACAGGGCTGGTTCTAGCTTTGTTATAAAGAGGTCGTCATGTACTATATGATGTCTGATTTTCATTTTTTACATCAATCATGGGATAACCCCTTAAAATGCACTTTTTGTGCATGAGATTCCTATCCTCTTGAGGGTGACACTACGTCAAAGGTTGCGTGTAGCATTGAAATTCATCTCCATTCCTTCTACAGAAGTGAGCTACAACACCACATGTAATCCATAGATGATGTTGGCCATGTTTTTCTAATTTTGGATAACCTATTTGCCTACATCATATCTCTTTGCTTTTGCCACTGGATACTTGTAGTTGGCCTTGTGGTTTGGACCACTATTTAGACCTATTCCATGGACTGTATTTACATATACCCTATTAAGGGAATTGTGAGTTAATCAAGGGGAGTCTTCTTCAGAATCCTCAACTCTTGGACAGAGTGGTTAGACGTCACCAAGACTGTCCCTCACTGTCAGGCTGGACCCATGTTACACAGGTAGATTTTACTACAATGTAGTCACCCAGTTGGTTTAGTTACATTGGCCCAGATTTACTACGGGTTGGTAGACAAGTAGACATGTAGACAGGGAGTCTTTAACTGGACAAGAATTATCACAGGGGCTCAGGTTGTCTGATAAATCTATTGCATCTATAGACGGCCCATCTAAAAATTGGAGCCAGTAGTCAATAGTCTTACTGTTTTACAGATTTGCATGCCAGAAATTTTGTCATGTTTTGGTCCAGAATGTTTCCCTTTTGGCCACGACTCCTCTTCTGCTAAGTCACACCCCCTAATTGAGTGTGACCCAAGAAACTGCAATGTGACATTTCGCACCAAACTGCGACACAAATTGTAGACATCATCGATGAGCAGTGGATCTACACCTTTGTCTTCTATACGATTCATTCTGTCACTAGATGTTCCCTTACATTGAATGATTTATACATTGGTTACGGCATTTTATATATTTTGGAATATTATCCCAGATTGTGGAGAAAGTATTACTGGGTTCCTGAGTGACAGAACGGAGACAGGAGGCTGGGAGTGAGAAGATCGATTGAAGCTGGAGGTAAACAATATGTCAAGTCGATGTTTGTCACATCCTTCAAATTAAATTGGAAACTGAAATACAAAATTTAGAGGTGATGACGGAGTGGCTCAGCTGTCACATACTGCTGGAGTACACATTGCTGCTAACATCAGTAAATTACTGCAGCGATCAACAGGATCCCAAACTATATGGTGGTAAAAGATGGACATTTACTATAAAGGTCTTGTCCCATTAAGATAATGTTTCCCCCGCTGCCAATTGCTGGAACAGGGACTCATGCTCCCCATTTGAAAGTAGCAGAAAACACATGTATGTACACTCTGCTTCATTGAACTCTATGGGACAGGGGCGCACCGCCAATGAGGCGAGGTAAGGTGTTTGCCTCAGGTGGCGCCGCCTAATGAAAAGTGGTCGGCGGTGGCAGGGCCCTAGGCAATGAGCGCCTTCATTGTGGAAGCCCTCATCTCTCCATACTCAACTGTATCTCTGTCCTCAGGACGACAATACAGTTAAATGCTGTGGCGGGGCCCAGGAGCAATGTCTACCTATCGTTCCCTAGTGCCGTCATTATCATCGCGCTGCCTAAGCCTGATTGCGTACAACTGAGGACACAGACCAGAAGAGGCCTGTGTTCTGCACCACATCCTGACAGCTGCCTGGAAGTAAGTATTTGAGTTTGTTATATTTATCTTCTACTGGAACACATTATAAGGGGGCATTTTTTGTACTGGCACACATTATAAGGAATAATTTTTTGAACTGGCACACATTAGGGGCACTTTTTATAGTGGAACACATTATAAGGAAAATTATTACTACTGGGGGGCATTATGGCCGGCTTTATTACTACTGGGGAACTATGGGGAATATGATTACTAGTATGGGCACTATGGGGTATTATTACTTCTGAGGCACAATGGGGCATTATTACTATTTGGGGCACCATAGGGACACTGTTAACACTAAGTGCACTTTGGCAGAGAATTATTATTATTGGTGGGACTTTTTAAAGCACTATTACTGTGGAGGGCACCCTGGCACAGTATCAGCTGTTTGATACTAGTATTTTTAGGGGGACTGTTTCTGCAGAATAGTATTGGGGAGGACAATGGGCACAGTATGGGGGTGGCAAGATGGGGTGTTCAGAAGGTGGGAGGATGATGGAAAAGTAGGAAACTAAGATGTCTGTGTGTCAAACTCTGCAAAGAGGAGAGATGGTTGAAAGAAGTCATCATGGCGGTCTGGTCTGAATGGAGAAGATGAGGAAAGAGAAAGTCTACACGTTACTAGATTTAAGAGGTATGTGGTGCTGTATTATCCTGTATGTTTTGTAGCTCTGTATGTAATATTTGGCAAGTATGTATTCAACAGTAGAGCTGGAGGGAAGGGGTTAGGTTGAGATTTTGGCATGGTGAAGCACCGTTTCAATTTTTGCCTCAGGCAGCAGAAAGGCTATGTGTCCATGCATGACCGCCAATCCAGACATCTGAGAAGCTCTGACAGACGTTCTTCAGAACCTCCTGCTTGAAGTTCTTTTGTTTTGCTTTCGTTTTGTCATCTCGTTTCCCTCTCTCAGCTGTCATCTAGTTGCACTGATTGCATCCCTTTAAATCCCCTCCCATACTGCATCACTTTGCGGTTTATACAACTTCCTGGAGTGTGTGCATGCTGGATGCTACAACTGATGCTTCTACAGATAAGTCTGTTCATTTATTTGTGTTTTCCTGTTTGCTTGATCCTAGGTGACCCTGACTCCCTCCGTATTAAGTGTAGGGAGCCGGTGGTCGTGTCCCCTCACTATTATAGGGTGTTCAGGTGTCATACAGTCGAGGAACGAGGGTATGCCATTATCTACCATAGAGATTTTTGCATAGGCTGAGCAGTAAGGGAGAGAGCTAGGGCTGTTACAGGGCTTACCCATTGGTTCCTTAGTTTTAGATCAAGTCAGTCGGATCTTCATTTGTGTCTTCCAGTTTTCTGTAACACCTTCCGTGACAACCGGGCAACCACTGACCCCCATTCTTGTGATCAGCAAGGATTCCAGTGGTTGGATCTCTGCCTATCAGACACCTCCCCTATCCCGTGGATAGGAGAGAATTTGTTGTAATAGGGCATCTTCTTTAGGTGGATGCTTCTGAAGGACGACCTGTTCTTTGCAGATTTGTATTCCAGCTCTTTAGTTTCATCCTTGAAAGATTTATAATTTCTCGTAGCATCTGTATTCTCTGAGACGATTTGGAGGACACAGAAAATTCTTTGAAATATTTTATTGAAATGTAACGTAATCAATGATCCATCTGCAGCTGCACAGTCTATTCGCATCAGCTGAGCTCAGGTCATCTAATCAGTTATTGTGAGGTTTATTTCGGCAGATGTCAGGGAAGCCCAGCAAATTGAGAGATGCCCTCTGCCTGACCCGTAACTCTCTAGCCGCATGGCACAGTTATATAACATTCCACACAGGAGCAACTCCCCCGAGTTTACATAGAAGCAGAAATAGTAAACGATAGAATTTCATGATGGCAGCCTCCGCTATTATCCCCCGCCTTTTATCTAAATGGCACTTTTCATCACAATATCCGATTTCAAGGGAACTATGACAATGGAGGCCAGTCCACCTTCACTGTTCTAACCATGAATATGATCCGTCCTGCCAGCAAATTACAGGAAGCAGCATAATATCTATTGTTCTTATATTTGTGGTATGTCATTTGATTGCTTGTATAAAGTGCCTGTCACCAGCCATTTATATTTTTCCAAGTCGACACTATGTAGTCTATATGTGTATAGAGAATAAGTATATTACAATGATTTCTCAAAGCAAAAAAAAAATAAATGGGCAATTTCCAAAAGAGAAAAAAATAATAATTTTCGCCCAAAATGGGTGCATTGTTTCAGCCTCAACGTTATCTATCTATCTACAGTATCTATCTATCTATCTATCTATCTATATATCTACCCATCCACAGTATCTATGTCTGTCTGTCTTTCTAACCATCTATCCAATATCTATCTATCTATCCATCCATCCACAGTATCTATTTATCATCCATTTTTTTTAACTTTATTTTTTTACTTGCCCTGGCCACTTGGGGAGCATGAACTGGGGGTACTACAGGAGGCATTACTGGGGCACTGCTATTACTAGAGGCTCTATAGGGGGCATTATTATCGCTGGGGGCACTACAAGGGGAATATAGCAGGTTCACGTGTCTGATCAGGCAACCCTGTTTTTTTGTAGACTTATTATCAGTTATATCTGTAGTTCCACCTTCTTCAATTGGAATTCAATGAAATATAATAATTGCTGCTTTTTGTCTTTATGACTTTATTAATGGATATAATATAAAGAATAAGTGATTTTAGGTTCCCCTGTAGATGGTGAAACATAAGTGTCCATGACTGTGAAGGTGGTCTGGAGGTCAGGAGGTGGTCTGCTTCACTTCCTCTGTGGCTTTGATGTTACTTCTTTTGCATCATTCGAAGGGTCTTCCGGACGCGTTGCAGGTTCTCCTCCAGTAATCCAGTCTAGATTATCAGGTAGCTGGGCTGCATTAATGACTCAGTGCCCAAAATACAAATCATGAGTGTCAACCAACCTTGTAAAACCCCAAATTGTCCCAGTAAATGATTCATTATGAAAGGGGTTGTACAGTTTTAGAAAAAAAATGACTGTATTGATCCAGAAATAGTGCCACACCTGTCCATGGATTGTATTGCAATTTTCTCCACTGAAACAAATGAGGCTGAGTTGCGATAACACTCAGAGCTTTAGGACCGGTGTGACAATGTGTTTAAAACGAAGGCATGTTTTTTTTTAAACACAGAAGACTTTAATAATGTATTATTATTTAAAAATTTTAACCATATCTACAGTTGAATAAAGTAAGGCTTTAACTCACCAAAATGAAGGAGGTAGGGTTGATCAGAGCTCTCTGTCATGGTCTAGGTGGTATGGCCTGAAGGTCCAGGGTTGGTCTGCTGTACTTCCTCTTTGAGCCCTAATCAAAGTCAAGGTATTTCTTACCATGAGCATTTTTCTTAGCTGATGGCCTCTTGACAAGGCTTCGGATGGTTGCAAGAGATTTCCATTTGGCTCCTAGCAATTCCACTGCAGAATTGTCTGCCTCTGCAATTAAGGGTTTTTGGTGGCCAAGAATTTTGCGGAGGTCCATAAAGATTACTTTCAGGTCCTTTGGAGACAAGTATTCATGAGGAATTGTTTCCCGCATCATCTCCAGATGTTTCAGCATGGCATTCTTCTCTTTGTTGGTCTTTAAAAACATTGTAGACTCAAGCATCATCATTTTCAGAAGTCTTGGTTGCTTCCTTCCTAATGCTTCATAAAGACTTAACAGCTTTTTCTATCAAACTTCTCACCAAGTTTGTGTTGCCTCAAAAGTCTTACAATTTTGCACAGTGTCTTTAAGATTTCTATGATGACTGTTGACTCCCGGGGGTCCGCTAATTTTGTTAGCAGAGCTTCATAGATGCTATTTCGGACTGCAGTTACTTATTTTGGGGCACTTCTTGTGGCATTCCAGATAGCCTCCATTGCTACAGTGCATTCCACCAAATCTGAGTTTCTGGTATTGCCAATGATGGTATTGATGAATTCTTCCACCACGTTTCCCTCGATGAGTCCAGGATGACTCAGGAGCTCAGAGAAAAACAGGGTGCTTGTGATGTTGGCCTCTCTAATAGGAGATCTTAAGACTGGGAGCAGGCAAGAAATTAGATCGTTTCTCCCTTCATTGTCCAGGAAGATGTTCTGAACAAACAATGACATTGCTTTATGTCTGTAATGCCAGCCCAGAAGAGGGGGGAGTGTACCCTTCCCAGAGGAGGGGCCGGCTACAGTTTAAAAGGCTTGTGCCAGCAAGCGGGCGTGTTTTTCTCTGAAGGAGGGTCACATCGTGCCATGTGTTTGTAGAAACCTGGAAACAGCTGACATCACTGCCCTCCATGTGAATACAGCAAATGAACTTTCATCTACCCGGTAACTGACTTGTGCTCTGTGTAATCCTGTTTGTACCATATTACCTGTATTTGTAACCTCAGAGCACTGTATATATTCTTAGTGTATATATTGTGTTATCTAGTGTGCCTTTAAGGCAATTAAATATATAATTTAATCTTCTGCTGTCTTGTATCTCGATCACGAATCCCCACGTCCGTGTTTCGGCCTAGTTATAAGCTACCGCGGGTTGGTTTCTCCCCCTATATAATCCCGTTAGCGGACCGGGCTTATATCAAACGAGAAGCTGGTGGCAGATTTCCCTGGCTGAGGAGGCGCTGTTTTCACTGCGGCAGTGAAAAGGCTCTCTCAGCTTGTTGCCTCTCTGTGCCCGCGTGGACAGGAGGTGTCTGTGTAAACTGTACAAAGCTGACCTTACATGCTCCTCCAGGAGGGCGTAACATCACGTCTGGGTAACCAGGGACCATACCGCGGCTCGTGAGCTCAACGTAGTTGACGTCAAGTGGGCACGAGGCATGGTATCCCTCAAGTCGTTCTTTGATGTCAAATGACAATTTTTTATCTGCATCACATTGAATGGATCCAGATGAAGGAGAGCTTGTAGTTGGATCCAAATCAAAGATATTGCAAGCTTCAGTTGACCGCTGACCACACCTGATCAGGTCATGCACTGTAATGGTCTTTAATGCTTTGGTCTCCAGGTCATGTTTGCTCATAGGCGACAGATTGGTGGCCCTTGTCAATCCTTCTACAATTTTTATACAGAGGTCATGGGCTAAATGCTCACATTCAACTTGATAGAAACAGCACTCATTTTTTCCATCTTCCCAGTAGTTAAGGTGCTTCTCTATGATGTTGTTGAAGTTCATCATGAGATTGTAGATGATCCTATTGATTCTGCTGTCCAAATTGACTTCAGTCATGGATTTTAACTTACATAAAATGTCAAGCAGATAAGGAACTGATTCTTTGTTATATCTTGATGTGATGTCATCAAGGGTCAGGAGAATGCTTCTGTATGGTTGGTCCAGATGGCGCTTTAAACTGGTTATGACACACTTGAATTTAAGTGAACAGATGTTACTCAGTAGCATCATGGCAGCGCCCATCACATTCTGCTGATTTTGGCTTTCGGCAAGTACCATTTGCTGGCAGATTTTACTGATGAGACCATCAGTTAGAAACTGAACACCATCTTCTCTTGCAGATGATATGATGGAGAAGAAGTTGAAGGCATTGATCATCTCTGATTCTTCCATAAATTTTAGGTACTCTTCCAGTAAGCCAGTCTTGCTCATTAGGTAGCTGGACTCCATTGATGACACAATAGCAGACATGCTACCTTCAAACAGTGGCACCGACATCAGGCCACAAAGTTAAGTAGTATCTTGTATTTACATTGGCATCCAGGTGATGGACCCATGTTCAAAGCCTTTTAAGATTTTATAAGGCATCTATCATGGAAAGATAATGTGATATAATTGAATATTATGAATTTTAATGCTTAATCCAATAATTTTATGTTAGTTCTCTGCATTGTATGAATGAAGCAGCAGGAATGTCTCACATGGCCTGGATCGGTCACCACCAGCCTTAGTAACCACCAACTGACCCGGGAATGTTTAATACCAAAAGAAAATATGGCTGCATTCATCCAGCACCAGAAACAGCACTATGCATGTGCATAGATTGTACTGAACAGTACCTCAGCTTCTTTGAACTAAGCTGCAATACCATGCACAACCTGTGGGCTAGTGAGGTGCCGTGTTTAAAAAAAGCAACCTTGTTTGTCTAGCCATTTTAAAGGGTTTGTTCAGGATTCGAAAAATATGGTTGCTTTCTTCCAGAAACAGCACTACACTTGTCCATAGGTTGTGAAACGCAGGAGGGGAAAGCAGCTCATATGGCACTGTTAGCCCAGCAATGGTGAAGCCTCCATTCTGCTCCTTCTCTCCCTCCTTTGGTGATTTCTCCTTGCATGAGATATAGCATATACAATGAGATATTGTATCTTACCTCTGAATTGTGACGATCCTCACATGAGTAATATCTCCAGTTGCAAATCTGCAAATAGAAGAGCTAGTTACCAGCCAACAACCAGTACCAAGTCTGAACCAGACAGGCGAGGGCGGGGTTTTTACAGCACCATTGTGACATCATCAGCTGCCAAGCTCTTTATGATGTCATCAGCTGCAGCCTTACATGCCCTTGAACATACCCGTTGCTGCTGCGGCCTGCATCATGCCACTAATGCTACTTGCTAAAAAATTGTAAAAAAACATAAAGGAAAAAAGAAAAGTAGGGATTCGCAAACCCGAACTTTACAGGTTTGGGTTTGGTGTTCGGGTGGTGTAGGAATTCTGTTATGGATTATTACAGAATATAACGATATTTAAAACGGAAGCCATTCCGTTTTGATCGTCATAATAGAAGTCTATGGCCAAGCATAACGGACCCTTCTTGTTTCTGTTATGCAGGACTGAATACAAAGTCCTGCATAACGGAAACCAGGCGGATCCGTTATGCTTGGCGATAGATCTATCAGTGTCATTCAGGGTGTGTGGAAAGTTGGGTGAGAGCATCTTGAAGAGAAAAAATATTGCCTAAAGAGGAATTCCATAATACATGGCCACCATAGGACTCTTTTCACTGACAAGAATGGGGTTCTGCTGGACTGCCACTTGAGCGATTGCTTGGCGCTCGGTTGGTTACACCAATTACAGCTCTGTAAAGATCAATGTATCGCTTTAGATTTCCGTCTCTCTCTGAAAGGGAAAGGGTTACAATGTATCTAAAGAATGTTCTGTTACTTGGAACTGGCCCTATGTGCAGAACATATTGGAGATTCTAGCCAGGGCCGCCGCAGTGTGGCTAGTTACTAGTTTCCCTACTTTCATTTTCATCATTCATCAATTCTAGGGTCAATGCTGGTTTCACATTTTTGGTGTTCACTGTCATTTTCTTTCTGCATGAGTGATTTTTTTTGCTTTTTAATGCTTGGAGAGTGCTGCAGTTTTGCAGCTTTATCTATTGAGATCTTCAGTTAAGGCCTCATGCACACGACCGTGCCGTTTTTTTTTTCCTACTTTCTTCCACCAGTTCTATGTCTTTTGCAGATTCCGATTTTACAGGGTTTATTTGTTCTCTGTTATCATGCAACAGAGGGCATTCATTTTCGAAAATTTAGATTGCCTATTTAATATAGTACTCCAACGTTTTGGAGTTCAAGGAGTTGTTCTGTAATCACAAGGCATCAGTCTCTTCTGCTGCTGCAGCGTGATACAATATTACACTAGAATACACACACGCCAAATTATGGGCGCCATTAGCTGCGGATAATGGACTATTTCACCTTTGCACATTGGAGTCAGTGGAAAACACATAGCGACCAGAGCAATTAGTGTCCAGCTCTGAACGCACTTTAACTAGCAGCTTCTATACTAAGTACATATCAGCAAGCCAAGAGCCTCTATTATCTCTTGCATGTCGTGTGCAGCTGCATACATAGAACCAGTGATCCCTGCAGAGTTGATTGCTTGCCGCAAAATACAGAGCCTAAAATTCAGTTGCCTTATTGGTCCTAGACAAGTGTAGATTTGTCACAGTCTCTGATAGCTTTTAATGGGCCAACAATAGAGACCTAATAGATGTGATGTTGTGCACAGACAGAGCCTTGGAGTCTGGCATCCCTCCGTTCTCTGCTGCCTTGTGTCTGGAGCCTTGTGTATTATTACTACATTGTTTCAAGGGAAGTCTGGCTGCAAAATCGCGAAAAAATAACTTCTCATTGTTGAGAACTGGCAGAATGGATTTTGCAACCCTGATTGTTTTAGGACTTTTTGTATCAAAAGATTAAATATGTCTGAAAAGAATTCCAATTGATGAATGAGGCTTCTGTCTATCATTGTTTTGCCATCATTGACAGAGGTATTGAGGGAAACTGGTCCGTCACGAGAAACCTATTATGGAGTATTAGAAGAAATGTTCAAAATTGGTCATACAATGTTAATTATCTGTGTGGTTACAAAAGCTTTTAGATATGGAAAATGCCATATGCGTGATCACAAGGCATGAAAATTAGGACTTGGAAGACCATGACCATGGAATGGGGAAACCAGCTTCAGACCTTGAGATATCTCCAACAGCCTGAAAACTCAGCCTTCGCCATCCATCTCCAAACACGCTCCTGCCTTACCGGCCGTGATCAAGGTCCGGGACGGACCGAGACGTAGGCCATGTATGTTGAAAATTACAAGTGTATGGAATAAATAATCTACAGGGTGGGCCATTTATATGGATACACCTTAATAAAATGGGAATGGTTGGTGATATTAACTTCCTGTTTGTGGCACATTAGTATATGTGAGGGGGGAAACTTTTCAAGATGGGTGGTGACCATGGCGGCCATTTTGAAGTTGGCCATTTTGAATCTAACTTTTGTTTTTTCAATAGGAAGAGGGTCATGTGACACATCAAACTTATTGGGAATTTCACAAGAAAAACAATCGTGTACTTGGTTTTAACGTAACTTTATTCTTTCATGAGTTATTTCCAAGTTTCTGACCACTTATAAAATGTGTTCAATGTGCTGCCCATTGTGTTGGATTGTCAATGCAACCCTCTTCTCCCACTCTTCACACACTGATAGCAACACCGCAGGAGAAATGCTAGCACAGGCTTCTAGTATCCGTAGTTTCAGGTGCTGCACATCTCGTATCTTCACAGCATATAATTAATACCCAATTAGTTCCCCCATTATTATTAATGCCCCCTAGTATTATGAATGTCCCCTTTTGTGCCCCCAGTATTATCAATGTCCACCACCTTAGGACCTCCCATTATCATGAATGCCCCCCAGTGGCCTCAGTATTATGACTGCCCAATTAGTGCCCACTAGTATTATCAATGTCCCCCACCTTAGGATTTTCCAGTATTATAACTGCCCCATTAGTGCCCCCTTGTATTATCAATGCCCCCTTTTGTGGCCCCCAGTATTATCAATGTCCCCACCATAATACCTCCCAGTAATTTAACCCCCCCTTACTGGCTCCAGTATTATAACTGCCCCCTTAGTGGCCCTCAGTATTATGATTGTCACCCTTAGTGATTCACAGTACTTTCCAACTTTGTTCATTAATTCAGCTTGTGTCAAAAAACCCAAATAATAATAATACTCACCTCATCCACTTGCACGCACAGGGACATTCACTCTTCACTGAATACAGCAGGAAAAGACCTGTGCATGTCAGGTCCTGTTGCATCTTGTAAAGAACAAGCGTCCCTACATATTCAAGTGGATGAGGTAAATATTATTATTTTTATTTAACCCTGGAAAAAAACAAGTTTACCCATTTACAGGTATACTCCTATCTAAGCAGCCATTAAAAAATCAATAGTCCATCTGGCCGTGAAAATGGCCCAAAATAGGACATGTCCTATTTTTTGATGGCTGCTATTCACTGCCAGTAAAAAAAAATGGCCATGTAAATAGCCCAATTGACTTCTATTGGTCATGCGAATGTTGCCTTAAAGAGGTTGTCCGGGTTCAGAGCTAAACCCAAACGTACCCATATTTTCACCCAGGTAGCTCCCCTGATCTTAGCATCTGGGCAGCTCTCCCTTGCCCTGTGCTGGATCGCACAGGGCACGCAACCTTTTATTTACAATAACACACTGCCGGGCAGAGGCTTCCGCCCAGCAGTGTGTTTGGCGACATCACCGGCTGTGATGGGCGGGCTTTAGCGCTGCCCTAGCCGTTTTACAGGCTAGGGCAGCACTAAAGCCCGTCCATCAGTGCCGGTGATGTCACCGGGCTCACTGCTGGACGGAAGCCTCCGCCTGGCAGCCCTAAGGAGATCCCAGTACATCACCGGAACTCCAGAAAATGCCCTGCGTGATTTAGCACAGGGCAAAGGAGAGCATCGGAGCATGAACTGCTCCGATGCTTAAGTCAGGGGGGCTGCCTGGGTGATAATGGGGAGATGTCCTGGTTCAGCTCTGAACCCGGACAACCCTTTTAAGGAAAAGTCTCACCTCACTTGGATACTGAAACATTTTCTTTTAGTTCTAATTATTTTTTTTTTTATCATGGTAGATGCTTTTATTTCATAGTAATAGGGGCAGACATCTTGTTAAAGCAACTGCTCTGCTAACAATTGTTCAAAGACATGCTTTGGCCATAGGAAAATAATAAATGGGTGACTTCTATGGGAGAGTGTTGTGGGCATGCTCTATGTGCTCTGCAGAGGTAATTTTTCAGGAAAGTGGAGGAGGTTGGCTGTTGTAATAGGTGCCTAGGGCTTACGTTAACAGCACCACAGACAATAAAAAGGGATTGTGAATAGAAAGTAATTTAGTCTGGGAGGCTTGGGAGATATGTGTAGCCAATGCCTGATAATAATATGGCCGATTTGGGAGACAGGGTGGGGGACATGGCTGTCCTAGATGCCCAGAGACACGGTGGGCATTTCAGTTTTATTATCTTTTTGCTACAAATTACTGCAACAATCTTGACAAAACTGCTTTATGCACTGATCCCCGACCCAAAGACTTTATGCATATTGCACATTTATTGCATTTTGAGCATCTGGTATTTGGGCTGTATTTATTTAGGGGATCTCATTAGGGTTCTGTTCTGGAGTCTGTTTTTGTATAGAAGTCTGGTCTGGAGACTGCAATAGTTTGGGCATCTGAGTTGTTGGTTTTTTTTTTTTTGGGGGGGGGGGGGGGGGGGTCTGTTCCGGTGTCTTTATTTGTTTAAGGGCCTGTTCTGGGAACAGTAATAGTTTATGGCCTGAGGTATAATTTTTAAAGCGGATTGTATTTATTGCTGGGTCTCTATTTATTTTGGGGTCTAGTTTGGAGTCTGACTTTATTTATGTTACTATAGAGACTGGAAATGGCTGCAGAATCAAGGGTCAAAAGATATATTGGCAGAAAACCACATTCATCAGGAGAAGTCATCATGGTGGCTTGGGCTGGATAAAGAAGAAAGTTTCAAACCTGTATGTCACTGGATTTATATACGAGCAGTCACCTTTCCTGGCCTATCTTTTATGATAGATAATTATATTCCACAAAAGGTCTGTGTGTAGCCCAGACCGAACTGATAGAGATTTGTGACCATTCCCCTTTTTAAAAGAACGTATCACTACACAGTCTCATACTGTCAGTAATAATTGAACAAAGAGAAGGTAATATAGAAGGACTCCTGTACTCCACTTTGAGTTTCAGTATAAAGCTTTATTTAGTGCGGTTCCAGTCAAAAAAACGTTTTCAGCTAAATAGCCTTCTTCAGTGTAACCGGATTGTGGCCGCAAGGTGTGCAAGGCTGAGGGGGGTTGAATTCCCTCAGTGGGTGGCAGGATACGCTGCTCTTTGTTGGGCTCTATGTCCCTTAGGCACGTGGTCCGGGAGGCTGAGGCCTGTACTCCAGGTAGCCATGGCTACCTCTAATTTCTCAAAATCTCAGTCTGATTCAGCATCTGTGGGTTGTGCTTAAAAAACAAGTCTGATCTATGGAGACCCCACCTCACAACTTACAGGTCTTAAAGTATCTGCTATTAATATATTGGTACCTTGAAAAGATCAGAGGTGTTTTGGCCCCATGAGAGGGACTGTTATAGTATTAGGAAGGTGTGATTTTATTGTTATGATGATCTGTGCATATATATAGTATATTACAAGATGATGTTCAATAAAAGTAACATACCATATAAAGGAAAATTCTATTCAGCAGTTTCTGAATAATAAACATAATGGGCTATGGAGGATTTTTCTGCTACTGAATGTGTTGAAACTAGGCAGATTTTATATTCAGGTGTCTAGAAAGCATGAATGACAAGCCTTGCCACAGCTGTAACTATATAATTTATATCTTAATTTATATATTATATATGGTGATTTTTTGAAAAAAATTTGGAGTAGAAAAATCTTTAGTCCAGTAAGTTATGAGTTAATATCTGCATCTTTTATAGAATGTATCAAGGACAATTGTTTTGGTGCGTTTTGAGCACAGGATGTCTGAGACAGAAATGGAAATAAAAGTACAGGCATAAAAATTGAACAGCATCATCCCTATGGGATCGTAGATTCAGACTTATGAGAAGCACAAGTCAAATTGCATTTCTGCAAACACAGCCTTCTCTGATATCATGCAGCCAGACACTCACATGGATAACCACTGATTAAAGTGAAGCCTGTCTCTTATACTTCCTGAACCAGTGCTCTTCATAAGGCGACCGTTTGTCAATTGACCAGACACTGAGATCCCCTGAAATTGGAGACACACAATGGTTTATCCCAAAAATGTCTGTATGAGACCCAATATATTTAGTATATATCCATATGGTAGAGATTACAAGATGCACTGGATCATAAATGGATCATTGAGACCACTCAGATCTGGATTGGTAAAATTGTATGCCAGTCCACTGTACAGGTCATGGAGCTTGCCATAAGTATGGGGAAAAGAGGAACTTGTGGACCCACCAAGTGGCTGGCCTATTGTAACAGACAGTGGATGTGGACTCACTGTACCAAATAACTGGTTTGGCATTAGGCTAGACCTAAGGGCATTGTCCTGCTAATCCCCTGATATTCACCATTTAACCCCTATAAGGAATATGGCCCTTGCTGTAGAGGACCCACTGGGCCACTGCCTCTTGGAATAGTCCCAGTGTAGTTGGCAGCTGACCCATGGGGGTCAGGGACACTGTTGCAAAACACCAAGAGGTCAGGCAATACTCATAATCAGGATATAGGCTGTGGTCAGTCAGGCAGAGTCAGATGTAACCGTAAAACAAGTCCAAGGTCAGGGCAGGCAGCAGATGATCAGAGTGGATAAACAGGAAGACAGACAGAATAGGCACACCTTCACTATTACTAGCAAACACTAGAGTTTTCCGGTAATGATGTTTTATCAAGTGCCCTGAAACAGAAGATTTATAGTTACATGACCAACGCCACAATACCTCCACTGTCACCATCTTCTGGTCCTGTACTGTTTACATCCAGCTGCCCATGGGCATGGTCACATGCACTGCTCCAGCAAATGACTGGCTTCAGCAGTGACTGCATTTGGCCACATAAACGTTGAAGCCAATCATTGGCTGGTGCAGTGCATGTGAATATGCCCATGGCCATCCAGATGTAAACAGTACTGGGACCAGAAGATGGAGACTACAGAGGCGGAGCAGAGGACTGGAGCAGTGTGGAGCAGGTAAGTATGAATCTCCTGGTTCAGGAGGCAGGCTCTTGTTAAAATATCATTAATACCGGAAAACCCCTTTAAGTATGCACAAATGGCCAATCATTGGCTGGTGAAGACAGAGTTCAGGTGCACGGGTCGTTTAAGGGCCAGGGAACATAAAGGCCCTAAAGAACAGGGGACGGAGCCTAGCAGCCAGGCTGCTTCCTCCAGTGCTAGGAAGAGGACCCGGCAGCTAACCCTGCAACTGAAAGTGTGTCGCCATGACACCTATAGGACACTGATCGATTGCCTGACCACTCTTCTACTGTCAGGCCATAAAAATAATACAAAAACTACTATAAAATAAATGCTTACAAGCTTGAAACCCCAACATGTGGTTCCTGAGTCCTAAATGTGATTGACAAGAAAACTAATTGCCGCATGAAGCTGGGCTTGCAGATCTGCTAAATGCCACATTTCACATACAATACAGTATGAATATCTTCCAATTCTGAGTTGAATGTCTCCCAAACAGATTCCCATCCTGTGGTTATAAAGGTGTCAAACACTATGGACCCAAATGCATGAATGGACAGAGACCGACTGGGTTAGATGCTGAGTGAGTAAAGTAGAAAGTAGTCTACCTAACAGGTTAAAGTGGAGGTCACCTGCTGACACTTGTATGAGGAGGCTAGGGGCTTGTGGACCTTCACAGCCATAGGGCATTTTGTACTGTATAATGTATCATGGTTGGATCTGAGTTTGAAGGCTCTAAGCTCAGAATCTTGCTATTAGTAATCAATCCCATGCTAGGGATGTACTTGATAATAGTAAAGAGCTCCTAACTTCATAAAATTGGGTTAAATACATTCAAACCCTTGATTCAGTGTTCACAATTCACTCAGTCTAGTCGCCCAAGCCCACCATATGTATCGAAATTTGGGCTTTCCTTTCCTACAGGGACCCTTTTCAGTTGTTGAGTATACAAAGGTAATATGCCAACATGTCTATGTCTACATTTAGGATTATATCAAGTTTATTAGAGCTATGCATCCCTATGACTTGATTTTTCCTTTAAAGGGGTTGTCTGAGATTTTCAACTTGATGGCCTATCCTCAGGACAGGCCATCAATACCTAATCGTTGGGGACTACCGGCATCCCCGATGATCAGCTGTTTGAAGAGGCCACGGCGCTCTAGTAGGTGCTGCGTCCTCTCCATAGACGAGTGATATCACGTACATCGGTCACATGGCCTCGGTGCAGCTCCACCCCATTCAAGTGAATGGTTCTGAGCTGCATACCAATCACAGCCACCGGCCAATGGACGGCGCTGTGCTTGGCAAGCTTCGAGAAGGCTGCAACGCTCAACAGAGCACTAGAGACTCCTCAAAGAGCTGATCGGCGGGGGTGCCGGAAGTCAGATCCCCACAGATCTGATATTGATGACTTATCCTGTGGGTAGTTCATTAATATTAAACACCTGTACAACCGCAGTCCATATGCCTATTAGGGTCTATGGATATCATAGACTGTGGTCCCCTGCTAGTGAACCCCTTTATGAGCTAGGACGAATCAGCTGGATCATTTTTTGGACAGGGGTTGTCTCAGATGAGACAATGCCCATAGCCATTTACACGTAAACAGCTCAGTGGCCAGCAATGAAATAAAATTATAGGCATATTTGACCTCCTATATATAACTGTACCTGCAGTCCATATTCATATGGCATCAATATTTCAGTCAATGTCTAAGTTTTCTAGTAAGTAATAGAACTCCTCAGCACTGTAATATCATATCATCTGCTGTAATCCCAGAGCTGTCAGCTGCTATTCCTCCCCCTATCACACATACCAGCTTATCAGAAACTATTTTTCTACTTTCACTTTAATAGTCCCGCAATACCATGACCTCTGGCTCCACTGAACTTTCCAGCACATAAGTCCATATATCAAATACAAGCTCTCCGATCCTACATAACAATTCAGTCGAGTAAGTGGGAATTGGATTGGCAGCCAATGTATTTTTTTTTGCTCCTCTTTTTTATTGTTTAACCTTTTCAGTATGTGTTGCCCAAGACAAGTCAGCGGTAGAATATTGTTTTATAACGGTGATTTTTTCTCGCCTCAGAAAGAGAAAAACCATTCTTGTCCTATTGATGTAGACCTGTCATCTCCAAATAAGATAACTCAAGTGTTCCAGAAGACAGCCGTGTGGTCTTAGGTTATTTCATAATGGGAAAATGCAGAGGCACAATATAAAAGTGCTGGTTTTGTAGCCATGCTGACGGTGAACTATGGCAGGTTTTAGGCCTTGCGATGGACAAAACTGGTAAAATAGGGGATTATACTAAGTGCAGCACTTATGATGTCAGCGTTGAACATAATTTTGGAAAAGCGAATATTCACACTTTGTAAACATCTGGAGAGCTATTCTACTGGGATCTCACACCAGAGTCCACGTAAATGGCTGTATTGAAGGTCCATAGAAGCTCTAAGCTGTATGGATCTGTAATATGGCACCCATAGAAGTCACTCTATGGGGACATATGGCACCACTATTTGCTTCTGATTTCATAAGGGGAGATTTGGAGGTTTTTTTTGGGGGTGGGTTCATACAGCTGTATTATTATGGAGGTATCTTTTCCTAGAAGAAGTGTAATCCATAACATTGTCAGCCAAAGTTCCCTATGTAATGGAGTCACGTACAGTTCCCTTCCTAAGTGTCACCACAGCTCCCCACATAACATCTTCAGGCAAAGTTCCTATGGTCCTTCGGACTGGTTTTCTGGGGCCGATCATGGTTGTGTGTATGAGCTATTAGAAGACTCCATTTTAGATTTTGTTGACTTAATTAAGAATTAATAAAGTAAGAATTAGCACCACACGCAGTGTTCTTTTTGCCATCAAAGAAACAACACCCCAGATGAACTGAATGGACCACATGATAATGTCAATAAGGTCTGTTGGGTGCCGATGGTGTACGTTGTACAGAAACCACAATGGAATCCACAACGCACACTCAATAAATATCTACAGGAAAGAACTAAACCTTGAGCCACGGGAAACATGAAGGCTCTGTGGTTGCCTTGCAGCCCTGGTTGCGAATATGAACAAGGATAACATCTTCATACATGGAGGTCGTAAGTTTGTCCTATGTTTTCATGGGTCTCCTCTGTGGACTCCGGGTTTCTCACACACTCCAAAAACATATGTTGTGGTTGAGTGGTTAAGTTGGATTGTACAGACTTAATTTAGATTGTGAACTAGGCTTGAGCGAAACAAGTCGATTCGTTCAAAAACGTAGATGTTAATACTTTTTCTGTATAGCATTAAAATGGATTGGCTCTGTGGAGCCAAACTTCGTCTCTCCCGAAGTCACACAAGACTTCAATGAATTACTACTGTATTCATATCTGCGCATTTGAAAACAATTTGGGCTTTGGTACTGGCTGGTACCTCGGGACCAAAGCCCACTTTGGATTCCTATTTTAAAATATTTTTGAATACGCAGATATGAATATAGTAGTAATTTACCGAAGCCAACATTTTAATGCTGTACGGAAACAGTATTAACATCAATGTTTTTCAACACTTTTCACTCAAGCCTATAGTGAACCCCAGTGGGGACAGGAATTGATGTGATTGATTACAATATCCGTACAGCGCTGCAGAATATGTCAACGCTATATAAATGAATAAAATTAATTAATTAAAACCTCATTATGTTGATTTATCCTTTATTACAATGATATTGAAGTGAGAAGACAATTAGTGACCGTGCTCTGCTACTTTCTGGCCTGAAGATTGAGAACAGCTCACAGGTGAAAGCTCATTTGTTCTCAGTGAATCAGAAGAGATGGCCAAGTTGATTAGCTCATCAAAAAGAGTTTTGGCTGTGAGGGGCTGTCCCCACTGCTCAAGAAGCTCACCCCGCCACTTGATTGACAGGGATGGACATCTCGCACCTGTTCCACCGCTCCGTGAGGTGGTGCAAGCGTAAATGCTCAGCTGGTGCTCTTGGAGCAGTGATTGTGCATGTGCAACCACACTTCCAGGTATACAAGTGTAACGCTTCAAAGGAGCATTACCACCTTTGCACCTTGCTACTGTCTCCAATAGTTAACCTCATGTCGTCACATGTATTGATTTCCAGGTCCTGCACAATGTGTATTCATATTTCCTATTTTGTAAGTGTTCAAGTGGCAGCATAGATGGCAGAGCTATCTTACAGAGAATGGAGCTTTCTATTCCATTCTAACACCCCCCTCTGTGGTGTGGTGGGCGACCGTGTCCAGCTTGCTGCAGGGAGGATGGAGTTCTAGTTAGGTGTGAGTTGAGCTTACCCCTGCTAGGGGAAGGAAGCAGGAGCCTGTCCCTGCTGGATGAGCCCTGTCTGGACCAGCTTAAGCACCTTCAACTCAGCTGGATCTGGAGGACAAAGCAAAGAGCCTCCGAAACCAGGAGTAAAGTGTTCCCTAGATAAAGCTAGAGACAGACCAGACCACAGAAAGTGTAGTACATCCTAAAAAAGGAGCCGAGTTCTGTAGCCAGTCTGTTAGCACAGCAGAGCCAGAGAGCAACAGACGTAGCAGAGAGACGTTTGCCTGCCACAGTTAATGCGACATACTCACCACAAGGCCTCCATACTTGAACAGGACCATCATGGGATCTCAAACAGAACCCAGTCCATAGCAGTCCAGGTTTCTTGTTTAAGACATCACCGCAAACAAAGGGGGCAGTGGCTGTCTTGCATCGACAGGACATGTAATAAGTGCCATGAGACCAAATTCTCTTCTGCTGGGCACCTGGAAATGGTTCGGGCAGAGACAGGGGTGTGTAATGGAGGGGCTACCTGTGTCTGGATGGAAGACAATGAAACCGTGGGAACTGCTCATGTTTGGCAGCTGCTCAAATGATCCTCTCTACTGGTTGACTGTCTACGCTGTCCAGTGCCTGTTCATTGTGTACCTGCCCTCACATAACCACTGCTCCCAACATCTAACAGGGAGGTCAAAACAGCCTAGATGGTCAATTCATCAAAACCATAATCCTGCTTCTCTCAGTCCAATGATGCACCCCCTCTTAGTCTTTCAATTGGGCAAAATACCTTAGAGTGTGTGGTAGAGACAGGTCTAGCATTCAAGAATCTCTCACCAAGAGGTACACTACCCAAAAGTAGCCTCTGAGAGGCAATGGAGGTAGCAATATTACACCCTCTTTTGGCAAGACCCAGTGTCTAATCCGAACACACCTGTAATCATTTACATACCTGCCTGAGACATAACTGCATGCAGAGTTTTGTAGCAATCTCACATTTGTATCTGGGTGCGGTAACTCATTTTTTTTTCAATGAGTGCACATATCATATGTATAACGAGCAATGTCTTCCTGTAGTAGTGATTGCTGTATAATGCACATGTAACATGTTATTTATCTGTGCACACTTCACCCATAATATCACCTTTTGTAAGTTATTCTAGCTCACCATTTTTGCCAGCCCTGCTCCTCTTATATATTTCCTGACTGGTGGCATTGTTCAGGATTAATGCCAAATCCGGGTTTTGAGGACACAAATCTATTTTATTCATTTTGACATTTAAATTGATATCTTTAAGACATGTGTCCTGGCATCACAACAAAGAGTGAGAAATCCATTCAGATCTCCGTGCATCAGAACTGAGGACTTCAAGAGTATCAGATTGATCAGACGCCAAAAGACAGCTCAGACCTTGTAGGAATCCTATATGGAGACACCAAGGAGGATTTCTACAATACTACAATACTCTTTTTTTTTTTTGTATTTAGTACTTGTTGAATCTCCATTCACAAGCAATATTTATTTATTTATGTTATGCACTTATATAGCGCTACTATATTCCGCAGCGCTTCATAGACATTAGCATCATATTTTCATGAACGAATAAAAATTAAACAATATAAGGGCCCCCTCCGCACACAGTTTTGGTCCTGGGTTCAAATCACCGTTTTGTTTTTCGTTCTTCTGATGCGTCAGAAGAACAGATAATAATTAAAAAAAAGAATCCTTTATTTTGAGCATCCATTGCATTTATTTTGTATCCGGCTCTGTCATGATCCATTATTATTGATGGGGAAAAAAGTTAAGAAAAAATTTTTTTTTCTCCCATCAAAATAACAGATCTGACAAAAATAACGAGATGAGCGAATTTTTCAAAAATTTGATTCGGCAGGTTCATTGAACTTTTCTAAAACGATTCGATACGATACGAATTTATTCGCGGCAAATCACATTAAAAACTGCTATTTCCTGGCTGCAGAGAGCCTGTATAGTGGTGTAGAACAGTGTGCCTTGCAGTAACACGCATAGGGAGTCTACTGTGGTAGTGAAACAATACTGTGAGTCCGTATGACATGCAGATGACAGGCGCCGCTCTTAGAATCACTGCACACTTCACTTATTAGGGCAGTGATGGAGCCAAAACTGACCAAATAACTCAAGTATGATCTCAGCCTTACAGGTCGATGTTAGCACCAAGAAGAAGAGCACTCCTTTTACACCGTTGTCAGCTGATTCCACATAGATCACTGTAGAACCTGTTCTATTAAATGCTTATACAGGTAGAGCCCCCCCCCCCCCCCGACAGAGTGGAGAGGGTGTCAGCAGTAAGTTTGTGTTGACGTCACTGATTATTTTGCCCTTCCTCTGATCCGTCAGAACAATAACCCCCAAGAAACGGATTCTGTTTGTTGAGCATCCGCCTTCACTCAGTCAGCATTTGGTCAGTAATCCATCAGTATTGCTAATGCCAAAAGTGGATCCAAAACATAGATGACACGTGAATGGAATATTTGCATGTCTTCTGTGTTTTATACCCACTCCTGCTTTTGACTACCAAATCATAAGCCAATTCTAATGGGACCATACAGGCCTTACAGCTGCTACACAGACAGGATCCATTGTGCGTCTCATTTTTCCTTCCTTCTGACAGATCAGAAGAATGGTAAAAAAAAATGGTGATGTCATCCAGGCCAAAAAGGCAAAATAGTGGCCCAGTCATGGAGTGGGGAGGGTGGGAGAACAGCTTGAGAAGTCCACAGAGTGGCCCAAAGACATAGTGGTGATGGGGAAGCAGCATGAGGAGACCACAGAATGGCCCAGTGACACAGTGGTGAGGTGGCAGCAGCAGCATGTAGAGGCCACAGAGTGGCAAGGTGACATAGTGTTGAGGTAGCAGCAGCACGAGGAGGCCACAGAGTGGCACAATGACAGAGTGTAGAGGTGGCAGCAGCAGCATGAGGAGGCCACAGAGTGGCAAGGTGACATAGTGTTGAGGTAGCAGCAGCAGCATCATGAAGAGGTCACAGAGTGGCAATGTAACATAGTGTGGAGGTGGCAGCAGCAGCATGAGGAGACCACATAGTGACCAGGTGACAGAGTGGGGGGGGGGGGGGGCTGGCAATAACAGTACCTGCTGACGATGGTGGGTGTAAGAAGGAGCACTTGGCATCAGATGTGTGGCATCAGGCGGGTGGCAGCATCAGAATAGTAGCTGAGGTAGGTAGCCAGAAGAAACCAGCCTCTTTTGTCAAGGCTTGGGTGAGGCAGCATGGATGATCTAATCTGATGCATCAGGCATTGGTGGGTGGAAATCCTGGCTGATCCACGCCTGATTTATCTTGACAAAGGTCGGTCTCTCCACATTTCGGGTGGATAGGCAAGTTCCCCTTGGGGTAACTATAGCCCCCGCCGCACTAAACACCCTCTCTGATGCCACACTACTGGCCGGGAAGGACAGCTTTTCCATGGCAAACTCGGCCAGTTGCAGTGACAAATCCAGTTTGGCTGCCCTGTAATCCAGTGGATTTTCAATGACGGGTGGCAGGGTGCACTCCAAGTATGCCACCACCTGTTGGTTCAGGTTCTGCTCTATGTCTAGCTGCTGGTGAGTAGTTTATTCACTATGCGGATGAAGAAAGCTGCTCATCAGAGACTCTAGACTCAGGATGCTGCTGATGGAGCTGGTACTGCTCCTGCCACCCCCCCAGCAGCCATGGCAGTGGAACATGGGTGCAGAAGGCCCCCCGATCAGACCTGCGAGAGGATGGACAGTGGTGCAGATAGGCAGCGACCAACTGACTACATAGGATGTCTCTATAGTTGTTCAGTTTGTCCTCCCTCTCAGCGGGTGTAAAAAAGGCCCCCATTTTGGACCGGTAGCGAAGGTCTAACATGGTGGAGAGCCAGTAGTCATCCCTCTGGCGAATGGTAACAATTCGGCTGTCACTACACAAGCAAGTGAGCATGCATCGAGCCATTTGCACAAGTGACTCGGAGGGACTCCCTGCCTCCATCTCCACTGTATACTGCCACGGTGTGCCTGGGTCATCTGCCTCGTCTTCTTCATCTCCCTCTTGCTCCTCCGGCTGCTCTTGCTCCTCCTCTCCTGTCACCTGTGTAGAAAAAACACCCATTTCGCTACAAATTGCTTGTGTTTCAATGTCCTTATATTCCTCCTCCTCCAGTTTAGCCCCCACAGGGCTCATGTGACTGCGAGATGTAGGCATCACGTCTCCAGTCCCCTGACCAGCCATATTTACCAGCATCTTTTCCAGTGTAATGACGTTGTTCATCCCATAGTCCTGGCGACTGACAAATAAAGTCATCCTCGAAGGACCTGAGCAAACGGCAGGTGTCACGCATGAGCTGCCACTGGCTAGCATCGAAGTTACACAGGGGAGTACTCCTGTCTGCTTGCATCATCAAGAAATCGTTTATGGCCTTTCTCTGTTTGTATAGTCAGTCCAACAAATGGAGGGTGGAATTCCAACGGATTGAAACGTCGCATATCAGCCTATGTTGGGGGACGCCGTTCTGCCGCTGCAGCTCAAGGAGGGTGTGCTTGGCAGTGTATGACTGGCTGAAGAGTATGCAAAGTTTCCTGGCCATTGTTAGGATGTCTTGCAGATGGGTGGAAGACTACAGGAACCGCTTTACAACAAGATTAAACACATGCGCCATGCACAGCACATGGCTCAGACCTCCTTGTTCTTCCCGTTGTCGGTCAACATGGTTCCAATTTTGAGTTGTCCCAGAGAAAGCCAGGATTTGATTTCTTGATGAAGGACACGGAGCCCAAGCAAACAAGGTGTAGAACAGCGTGACACCGCCATGCTCTGTGGTATGCTGGAGGAGCACTGTGAATTGTCCCTGCAGTGGAGGCTGAGGACACGGTGGAGGATGAGGGGGCAGAGGCGTGCATTGTCGCAGGACCAACAGCGTGAGAACATGGAGGCGGAAGCAGCGTCACCTGGCCAAGTTGCTGGAGTGTCTGGGCAGGAACCACATTTACCCAGTGGATCGTAAAGGACAAATATTGTCCTTGACTGTAGTTACAGCTACTAACCAATTTTCCCAAAAAAGGCTGTATCACAAACAAATTTCACCACTGAATGGCTAATCGATGAATTGTTAGTCCCTACGGAAGATACTCTACAATCACCCATCAATTTTCCCCTAAAAGGCTGTTTCACAAAAATATTTCACCACTGAATAGCTAATCTACGCAATTACTCAGTCCGTACAGAAGAAAGTCTACATTCACCAACCAATTTTCCCAAAAAAGGCTGTATCACAAAAAGATTTCACCACTGAATGACAATGTAAATTCACTGCAGAACGGCTCATAAGAAGTACTTATTTTTCCTATTAATTAGTGTTGGGCGAGCATGCCCAGCCGAACACCTTTTTCACTCGAGCATCGGCCGAACACCGCGTGTGCTCGAGTGCGATGCTCGAGTCTCCTCCCTGCACGTTTGTTGACTGCTACGCAGCCAATAAACGTGCGGGGAAGTAGTGCCCCTCACTGTAATGCTGTAGCCATGTTGGTTACTGGCATTACAGTGATTGGCTGGCTGGAACGCGTCATCGGGTGCTATATAGCACCCGATGACACGTGGTTTGGCTCAGACTTAGTCAGGGCGAGCTGCAGCAGAAGGGACAGATAGTGTAGGGAGAGGAATTGTGTGTTTTTTTTTTTTTTTTTAGGGAGTTTTGAGTGTTGAAAGGTGTTAGAGACCCAACAGTTCTTTTAAGGACTATTGTTTCATCTGGCTGTGAAATATATTAGCGCACAGTGCGATAAATTGCGTGCAATTGTTTGGCTGCTGGTGACAGCAACGACATTACCTGCGCTACATCTCCTGTATAACGTTAGCCGCTGGTGTCAGCAGCGACATTACCTGCGCTACATCTCCTGTATAACGTTAGCCGCTGGTGACAGCAGCGACATTACCTGCGCTACATCTCCTGTATAACGTTTGTGCATCATAAATATCAGTGACATTCAGTTAAATTCTTTTGCCTGTGGTGACAGCGATATTACTTGCACTACATCTCCTGTATAATGTTTGCGCATCCTAAATATCAGTGACATTTAGTTTAATTTTTTCACCGCTGATGACAGCGACATTATCTGCGCTACATCTCCTGTATAACGTTTGCGCATCATAAATATCAGTGACATTCAGTTTAATTTTTTCGCGCTGGTAACAGTGACATTACCTGCGCTACATCTACTGTATAACATTTGAGCATCCTAAATATTAGTGACATTTAGTTAAATTTTTTTGCCAGTGACATTACCTGCGCTACATTTCTGTATAACGTTAGCCGCTGGTGACAGCATCGACATTACCTGCGCTACATCTCCTGTATAACGTTTGAGCATCCTAAATATCTGTGACATTCAGTTTATTTATTTGCACATACACTTACAAAACCTGCGCTACTGTACGTGTGACATACTTGCAAGCATATATACCATTAAATATGCTGAAGGCAAGCAGTAAGGGACGGGGAAGTGGCCGTGCTGCTGATGATGCACGCAGAGGCCGTGGCCCTGGGCGCGGTGAAACTGTGCCTGCTGCCAAAGCACAAGAAACACACTAATCAACGATACCTAGCTTCATGTCCCAGTTTGCAGGGTGGCGCAGGACACTACTCTCGATGTCACACCAGTGCGACCAGGTGGTCGGTTGGATTGTAGCAGATAATGCTTCCAGTTGGTTAAGCACCACCCTGTCTTCCATAAAGTCCAGTCCCTGTAGCCAAGAGTCTGGTCAACAGAATCCTCACCCTGATCCTCCTTCCTCCCACCATGTAGAGTCTTGGCAAACAAGTAATCCCACACTCGGATATTCCGAGGAGCTCTTTTCATCGCCATGCCTTGATTTAGCCCTCTCGCCAAGCCCGCTTGCAGAGGGACATGGGATCAGCACACCGCCGCAGAGCTGTGGCAGGGTATAAGGGACCAGACTGAGCTGTGGCTCTCGCCACTCAACCTACAACCAGGCATGGTTGTGCACTGATTCACAAACTCTTGAGCATCCACAGTCAGAAAAAGATGACGGTGCGGAACGGCAATTAGTGCTTCACGAGGTGGTGGATGATGATGATGAGACACAGTTGCCAATAAGTCAACCGCAATTAGTGTCTCAAGAGGTTTAGTCACCATCAGCCATCAGCCACTGGCTGAACGTTGTGGAGGCCAGGAGCGAGTCATACCCTAGGATGGCACAGGTGCTACTGACGCCAAGAATTGCTGGCCCTACTTCCATCAGTATTTTAGCCACCACCTACATTAGTGACTGCAAGCCCCCCTTATCCTCCTCCACCTTCTCCTCCACTTCCACCTCTGAATTCTCATCTTGCAGCACCAGTCAGCCATCAGTCAGTAGCTGGAAGCAGAGTAGCAGTGCAGTGGGGAAGCGGCAACAGGTCGTGCTGAATCTAATTTGCTTAGGTGACAAACAGCACACCTCCGCAAAGCTGTGGCAGGGTATATGGGACTAGACTGAGCTGTGGCTCTCGCCACTCAACCTACAACCAGGCATGGTTGTGTCTGATAATAGCCGTAACTTGGTGGCGGCTTTGGAGCTCGGCAAGCTCGCACACATACCATGCCTAGCCCACGTGTTCAACTTAGTGGTTCAGCGGTTTCTCAAAACCTACCCCAATTTGCCTGAGCTACTGGTGAAGGTGCGCCACGTGTATGCCAATTTCCAAAAGTTATCTACAGCTGCCGCCGGTCTGGCAATGCTGCAGCAGCGCTTGCAATTGCCAGCTCACCAACTGTTGGCTAGGTTTAGTGAGAAGCAGAGGGCAGTAGTGGAATACCAGCTGCAACATGGCCGTCGCCTTTACAGTCAGCTTCCGCTCTTCACAAGCGACGAGTAGGCATGGATGTCTGACCTCTGTAAGGTTTTATGCAACTTTGAGGAATCAACACAGATGGTGAGAGGTGATGCCGCTATTAACAGCGTAACCATCCCACTTCTACCCACGTCTACTGGAAACGCTCGCTGCTCACAATGAAGGCGGACGCTTTGCATGTGGAAGAGGTGGAAATGGGGGAAGACAGTACACATGGTGATAGCCAGACCACCCTCAGTTCGTCTTCTCAGCGTGAAATGGATGATGATGATGAGGAGATGGAGACGGTTGCCTCTGATACAGAGGGTAGTACCCATAGCAGGTTTATTCCATCTGTTCAGTGTGGATGGGCTGAATAGGAGGAAGAGGATGAGGAGATTGAGAGTCATCCTCCTGAAGAGGACACCGAAGTCTTGTCGGTTGGGACTCTGGCACACATGGCTGACTTTATGTTATGCTGCCTTTCCCGTGACCCTCGCGTTATACGCATTTTGGCCAAGACTGCAGAGAACTAACAGCCCAACCACATGTCTTCCCTGCCAACCAAATAACAACAGAGGCAATTCGTTTTTGTTGGAGTGAGGGTCGGTCACAGCTTTATTTATCTTTTACTTGTTCTTCACAAAAACCACCCAACTTTATCAAGTGCCAATGACCACTTCCAGTAATGTGAGAAGCGATATGCCCCACTGAAACCACAGTGGGCAAGTCCACCTTCTCCTCCGCTCTTAGTATTGTATTTCAACCGACCTCCAGCTGTGATTTAAACAACGGCAACTATAAAGGAAGATATGTGAGCCAACAAATAATGGATAAATAACCAAGTGAGGGGAAGGAGAGTGGGAACATTCCTGGTGAAGGTGCCGGTGAAAAAGAGACCAAGAAGAGGGATAAGGGGAGGGGCAACCAGCAACACAAAACAGGCAGAGCTGTGCCTGGAGGAGAAAAACACCCCTGCTGGCCAAACCACCGTGCCTCAGCAGGAAGACATGGTAATTTAACCTCCCGGGCTACCAATCCAGTCTCTGCATTCAAAAGTGCCCTCGCTATGTGCTGTGGCACTTACCAGACTGCAGAGAACTAACAGCCCAACCACATGTCTTCCCCGCCAACCAAATAACGACAGAGGCAACTGTTTTTTGTTGGAGTTGGGGTCGGTCCCAGCTTTATTTATCTTTTACTTGTTCTTCACAAAAACCACCCAACTTTATCAAATGCCAATAATCACTTCCAGTAGTGTGAGAAGCGATATGCCCCACTGAAACCACAGTGGGCAAGTCTGCCTTCTCCTCTGCTCTTAGGATTTCATTTCAACCGACCTCCACAGAGGAGCCCGTGTACCTCTACACGGCGCTCCGACCACAACCCAACAGAAACAAGGCCTGTTCTACAGCATCTTGAAGGCCAGAAAGAAAAATATCTAGGCCAATCTTATTCAGGTGCACCCCATTAGGTCGCATAAGGCGCTGGTTGTCCTCTTCAAGCTGGTCATGACAGACCACCACGGGAATGAACGAAATGAGAGGTCCTAGCATTAACAGTGCGTCTGCCTCTCTCAATAGCCCCAGCGTCCCTGGCACCCTGCCAAGTAACTCTGGATACCATCTCTGACCAAACCAAAATATTTTCCGGAAAAAAGGTAGGAATAGCTCATGGTGTACTGTCCGCATTTTTTGCGGACCCATTGAAATGAATGGGTCCGCATCCTATTCGCAAAAAAAAAACGGAACAGACACGGAAACAAAATACGTTTGTGTGCATGAGGCCTTAAAAGAAGAGATCCTTAAGGCATCCTCTGTCAGTGACCCTGCTCATCTCCTGCTAGTCGACAACAGTGCACTGTCATCCACACTTCCAGATGTGTGCGTAGCCCTGCTACTATTCTTAACGCTACCTGTGACAGTAGCAAGTGCTGAAAGATCCTTTTTAAAGCTGAGATTAATTTAAAAAAAACGACTTGAGGAGTACGATGTCCGAACAGAGGCTTTCTGGACTTGCAGTGCTGAGCATTGAAAATGAGAGAGCTAGGAAACTAGACATAGACAGCATTGTGGACACGTTTGAGAACTCAAGGCGCGCAGGCGCGTGTTGTAAGAAACGGTCTTCTGTGCAAGTGTAAAGTTGTTTGGGAGGTTTGAAGTTTCAGCAGTTGACCATTTCCTGCTGAACTAACCAAAAAGTTTTACTAACAGTTTCTTTATTGGAATTGCATATATATTCAGTTTAAAGTAACACTCCTGAAAGAGTGTCACTTTTTATAATGTGAGGATTGAATAGATACTGTGATACCTCTCAAATGATTATTTAGGGGAGTGGTGTTCTCTAAGAATAATAATAATAATAATAATAAAAAGGTCAGTATGCATAATGTAGCAAGAAATGTGGTTTGGATATAGGGGTGGTCTTCTAATTGAGTTGGTCTTTTAGAGAGGTTTCACAATATATTCAATTCTTACCTCTGTAAAGCTGACCATACTCATTAGATCTGGTGAACGCTGGTTTCACAGACACAGTAATAACCCATTTTAGTCTATTTGGCTATTGTTGTTCAAACTTCCATACATGTTCAACGAATGAAACAGGTCCAGAAATATCTTAATGGAATGTTCTTTCAAAGAAAGAGCTTTTGTTCACAAACTTTGAACAAAAGATCTTTTGGCTGCCAATCGGACGACATCGGTATTGAACACTCCTTTTCTACCATTGTTCCCCTAAAACTGTTGGTCATTGTTAAATTTGGGGGGGGGGGGGGGGGTTCAGCCCGCACAACCCTATGCAGGTGCACATTGCTATGGCGAAATACAGATACGAACGCAAAAACACAAATGCAATGGCACTCTGCAAACCGGCACTCTGCCCTGCCTTTATGCTGGGTGTTGAATAAGGCATTGGTGTACATTTTGGCCAAAGCGTAATAAGCCACTCACCACGTCAAGGACGCCTTCATGAGTGGTCCCTAACACTAGTTCCTACCTTTAATGGGCCACGACAGCCACACAAAGTCCAGCGAGCGCAGGTACAGCATGCACGCCAAGCACACTCTGCTTTTAACCCCGTCCGGTGCCATTACAGCTTTCATCGGATCCAGGGATGCAAGTACCAACATGCATGCTGAGTCCACTATATACTTCTCCTGGAGCCAAATGGCTACTGGTAGGCGCTATATAAGCAGACTCAGTTTTATACTGACTTTAAAACCAGCCTCCAGGGCAGACTAACTTGTCAGGTGTGCATGACTGCTTGGAGATCGCCACGCCTCCAATATATACTACAAAGAAAAAAATGTGGGGGGTTCAGCCCGCACAACCTTGTATGCAGGTGCACATTGCTATGGCGAAATACAGATACAAACGCAAAAACACAAATGCAATCGCACTCTGCAACCAGCACTCTGCCCTGCCTCTATGCTGGATGTTGAATAAGGCATTGGTGTACATTTTGGCTAAAGCGTAATAAGCCACTCACCACGTCAAGGTCGACCTTTATGAGTGGTCCCTAACACTAGTTCCTACCTGTTATGGGCCATGACAGCCACACAAAGTCCAGGGAGCGCAGGTACTTTGTTAAATTTTACCCAACAATCATTCATTTTCGTAGATATTGTCCATTTTGATCAAATGTAAAAAAAATATGTATGGTCACCTTTGGATTTTATTAGCTGCCCAAATGTTTGACTAGTTTGAGGGTCTGGACAGTGTTTATAAAGACACAAACTAAATGTTGGTTTCTTTTCTCTAGGTTGCAACGCCATTTACTTTGGTTTCAAGTTCTGTTTATGTTAATGTAAGTTTTACAAACATTGTTTAAACCAATCCTGCTATAATTTCTAAATGTAGAAGAAACAGAATTGTACATGCATATGGATAAGTTATATTTCCTTTTTTTGTGTCCATAGATTGCTTTCTTGTTGCACTTCTACGTGTTTATCATTGAAATACATGTGTGAATGACAGAGATGGTCTTCTCCTGGTTCCTTTGGTTTCTGGTAAGTTTTTTGTTGTATTATATGTGTGTAGAATTTAGTACATTTAAAAATGTCTGCTATACTTTCAAATATAAATAGTACATTTCATGTGAACTCATTTTTTTGTTATTTAGGTTGTAGTTATGTTTTTCAAGTTGGAACAATCAACCTAGAAGAGATGGAGACAAGAAAGTTCGGATTTCATTTGTCGTGTTTCAGGTAAGTTTTTAATAAACTGTTATGCCTTTTATTTTGTTATGCACTACTTTTATTATACTATAAATATACTATATTATAACAATTTGAAGAGCATGTCACCTCTTCTGACACTATATCACTTTAGTAAATAATGTATTCCCAACAATATAACACTTGTTGATCATTATTTCTCTTAACTGTGCCTTGTGCAATTTCGCTGTTATTCTAAGTTATTCTGAGTTCATTGTCAATTGGAGGCGTCCCTACAATCTGAGACTGCATCAGGCTGTATAGAAACACATCCCCCATTTTGTAAATACAGTTGCCAATGAACTTAGAAACTTAGAATAACAGAGGAATGAAACAATGCAAAGTTGTGAGAAAAGATGATCCGGAATTGTTTGTTGTGGAATGTAGTGTAATTAATAAAACAGACATGTCACAGGTGTGGTGATGGGTCCTATGTCACAAAGGGATACAGGAAAAGAAGGAAGGGAAATGTAAAGTTCGGCAAAGGCAGTGATACAATTCTCTATATCAGGGATCACTCCAACAGTTCCTAAACTGTTATACCCAGGATGCTTAGTTCACTTCTATGAGGGTTACAAGAACAGCTTAGCAATTGTGCATGCTGGGAGTTGTAGTTTCTCTGCAGCTGGAGTGCCAAAAATGTGATGATCCCTGCTCTATATGATGAAACATACATATATACATAATATCTTCATGTATTATGTATATTTAACATTATATTTATCTAAACAGAGAGAATTTCTGTGAATTGAAATGCTGTGCCAGGGAAGGTTCTTCGGAAGTCCAAAGCATATCAAGAATTTTCGCTGGAATCTGTAACTGTAAAAAAGTGCAACATAGTCTTGGAAAGGTCAAATATTTTGTTCCTGACAATAGTTTTCAGTATTAGTTACAAGTATTTCAGCCTTTGAATCTTTTTTTTTACCTCCCCCATGTAAGGGGGCTGTAAGGGATGCGTGGTGGTGGTGGGGGGGGGGGGGATGGAGGAGGATCTTGAATAGTCACAGAAGTGTGGGGGTTGCACGGGAGGAGGGGTAAGACTTTGACAGGGCCCCCACAACAGTATTATGCAATGACACTACATGACAGACACTGTGTGTGTGTGTGTGTATATATATATATTTATATATTATATAGGAAAAGGTTGGCGTGGCAGCCTTGTCTGGTCTAGATCTGGACTAGCCAAAGGAGTGGGGTTTACACAGGAGGAGGGAGTTACGGGGGGAGGGGGGGGAGTCTTACAAAAATTTGCTGTGGGGCCCAGTCACATCTAGCTACGCCCCTGGTCCGGGTAATGAATGATGGACCAGGAACCAGTTTCATAGCGAATGACCCATTCCAATAAGGAACTAAATAATTCCAAAAAGTGACAAGAAATGGAGCAACCCATCTACCATGCAACCCAGCAGATGGTAACAATCCGAGTGCACTGGAAGCAGCCGGAAGGCCGCTTCTATATCCAATTTTGCCATCAAATCCCCTTTGCCTGCCTCCCTGACCAAAGTGACCACTCTGTCAAGTGAAACATAGGAAACCGAGGCGTCGTCCTTTGAAATACCATCGTTACTCGAGGATCCCTTGGGGAAGGAGAGGTGGTGGATCAGACGAAACTTCCCTGTCTCCCGCTTAGGGACAAGTCCCAAAGGGGAAACCTGGATGTTAGAAAAAGGGGGTGAAGTAAATGGGCCAACTATTCTCCCCAATTCAACCTCCTTGTGAATTTTTTCCTGCAAAATGGCTGGGTAGTGTTTGGCGGAGGAAAAATTATCGGCATGAGTGGGGGAACTGAAAAAATGGAAAGGAATGAAAAAACTAAGGAAAAACCAAAGCGCAGTTGGGCACGTTTATTGGGGCACTGGTCGAGCCACGGGGACATCGCGACCACGCTCACCAGGGTCTTTTCCACTAGTGGGTCCTGAGGGGTGCATGTCATGAACATCGAATGGCCGGGTGGGAGCATTCGTGTTTGTAATTACACAGTGCAAAGAATTTGCAGTGGCCCTCGTTATAGAGCCAGCAAGCTCCAGGTCTGCAAACAACCATAGGCCCCTGACCGCTGGAGGAGGAGCCCCCCGTGGCTGGAAAGGGGTGGTCTATCTGAGACATCATCAGGCGTAGCCAAATATCCGTGGCTTTTACTCCCTAACCAATTTCCAGGTGAAGTGCCAAACGTCTACGGAATTCTTCGTCATATCGCCACCAAGCGGACTTGCCATGCGACTTATAGGCACTGTATATTGAATCCATTTACACAAATAATTCTGAACAACGTTCTGGATGTTGCTGCCCCATAAAATATCCTAAGACTGAGAACGATTGTAACCAATTACCCATGGTGTGAGCCACCCTGGGCCTGCGATTAATAAATCTATCAGAGTTGGGTCTACGCTCTTTGTCGACCATATGCTGGTCGACGGTAACCAAGGACCAAATGTCAACATAGTGGTTGTTCCAAATGTTATTTTTGGTCTCCATGTCCAAATGGGCTTCCAGGGGGGAGAGACCACAAAATAGGGATTCTTTGTGATCTCTGGCCCCAGGCGGCAGAACACTTGGGGTAGTGGGCTTGGGGGGCACATGAGAACCCCCCAGGTCCATCTGAGATAGCAAAGTCTTAAGGAGAGGAACTAGCTGCTGACCCATAGAAACCGAACACCAGGCCCCAGTGAAATTAAACTCACCACAAGATGAAGTTGACGGAGGCTCCACAGGAACAACCACAGGATCTGACTCCTGGACCGCGTTGAACGACTGGCCCTGCGGGACGACCTTCTGGCCGAGTGCATAGTTACCCGCTTCCATGAATGGGACCTGCCAGAGCGAGCTCTGCAGGAACTGACATCCAAGGAAGAAGGCGACCGCCAACGAGAGGACCTGGAGCGGACGTCTCTGCGGTTCCACCTAGAGGATCATGAGCGGTGACGGGAACAGCTATGATGATGACTTCCCGACCTGTGACTGTCATGGCGGTCGGAGCAACACCCAGGGTAGGTGGAGGGAGCGCGCTTGTGTGTGGTGGCAGGAAGGCCTAGATGTACAGGGCAAATGGGAACAGCAGGGGTGTCAGGCTTCTGCGACACTGGAACCCTGAGAAGGGTTAGATCATTTACCTGCACTGGGGCAGAAGTGAGGGCTAAAGGAGGGGCTGTCACTGACACATTGGTGGGCAGTGTTAAATCCCCAGCAGCCTGCTCAACGGTAGCTGAGATGGCCAGAGGCTCCTCCGCAGAGGAGGAGGCTGTAGGATTATTTCCCATATTTTGTGAGGGGGCAGTGGTAAGCAGAGAGGCTGCGCTGGGAACTGCAGAGTGTGCCAGAGCGGGAGCGCACAAGGCATGAGCAGGGGGCGGGGCCATAGCAAGTGCTGCCGGAAGGACAACAGAGGTCCCGGCGCATTGGAAACAGCGCCCCCCTGCTTGGCAGCACGGGGTAACTTCCTAAGGGAGGAGGAAGAGGGAGTGTGGCTGGGGCTTAGGCAACATGGAGGGCGAGTGCGCCCTCCTATTTATTAACTCTAGCGGAGGGACAAGAGGGAACCAACTAAACTGCACCAGAAGGAAAAGGGGGGGGGGGAGAGGGATTTGGCAGCAGAGTACGTAGTTCCTTGGCCAACCGAGGAGGGGAGACGAGAGGAACACACAGCAGTTCCAACAGAGGCAGGGCAACACTCTCCAAGGCCTGGGACAGTTTCATCACACCCCGCCAGCAACCTCACCTTGATGCCCAGCCTAGTGGCCCAAGGAGGAAAAAGTTTTGGAAGATGGTGAAGGAGTACGTAGCAAACCATGTCCCATGCAGCCCTTCCACCACAAAAAAGGGTATATGGTTCAATCTTCCTTTTTTCGTCCTCCTCCTCCATCATATCAACATGCTTATAAGGCTGCCCTTGCTCCTAATGTTTTAGAGGGTCAGCTCAGCAGCAGACCCTCGCCTCTAATGTTTTAGATGGTCAGATCAGCATCAGATCCTCACACCTAATTTTTTTACATGGTCAGATCAGCAGCAGGCCCTCACCCCTAATGTTTTAGATCAATCATCCTCAAACTGCGGCCCTCCAGCTGTTGTAAAACTACAACTCCCAGCATGCCCGAACAGCCTACAGGTATCAGCCTACAGCAGGGCATTGTGGGAGTTGTAGTTTTACAACAGCTGGAGGGCCACAGTTTGAGGATGCCTGTTTTAGATGGTCAGCTCAGCAGCAGACTCTCATCCCTAATTTTTTAGATGGTCCGATAAGCAGCAGGCCCTCACCCCTAATGTTTTAGAGGGTCAACAGCAGGCCCTTGCTCCTAATGTTCTAGAGGGTCACCAGCATGCCCTCACCACTACTGTTTTAGAGGGTCAGCTCAGCAGCAGACCCTCATCCCTAATTTTTAGAGGGTCAGATCAACAGCAGGCCTTCGCCCTTGATGTTTTAGAGGGTCACCAGCAGGCCCTTGCTCTTAATGTTTTTGAGGGTCACCAGTAGGCCATCAATCATAATTTTTCAAGGCTGTGTATGATGCCCACCTTTATGTGTAATAAAGGGTGTATTGAAGTGGTGGTTCCTTGTATATTTTGGCAGCCCTTTCACTTAGTGCATTGGTCTTATGAGTGTAGGAGTCCCACTACCTGAACAATTGTACCACAATGTAAATGAGGCCCTCCTTTATGTGATATACCGGTTGTATCGGAGTGCCTCTTCCTTGTAGTTTTTGGCAGCACTTGCACTTTATATACAAGTAAATATACAGGAAAGAATGTTTCCTAACAATTTTTCCTCTAAAATAGATTTTATCTTTGGTTTGATGTGTATTATTGTCAGTCTGTGAAAGTGACGTACTAATCGGACAACATCGTTCCCAGCAGCGACCTGGGAGTCCAAAATGCATCCAGACATCCTCCCCATGCTGATCCCAAACCATTTCAGTGGTGTTTCCATCAATTTCTGACCTTTTCCTATGAACCATACACCATCCCCTCTTCAGAGCAGGGGGTACCTGGTTTAATGCTCGGGTTCTCCAATTGACTTCCATTGTGCTCGAGTGCTCTGTAGAGCCCCCGAGCATCCCAAAGTGTTCCACTCGAGCACCCGAGCACTTTGATGCTCGATCAACACTACTATTAATAAACACCAACAATGGCTGTATGACAATGTAAATTCACAGCAGAACGGCTAATAATACATACTTATTTTTCCCATTAATACACCCCAACAATGGCTGTATAACAATGTCGGTTCACTGCAGACCGGCTAATAAGACGTATTATTTTTCCTATTAATACACCCCAAAAAAATAAATATAACAATCACAATTCACCGCAGAACAGCTAATAGGACATACGTATCTATTCTATTAATACACCCCGTGAATGGCTGTAGTACAATGGAACTTCACCGATGAACGGCAAATATTATTTTTGCCACTAATACACGCCAAAAAGGGCTTTAATTTTCTCACTTCACCACACAATGGCTAATAGGCTCTTTTTCTTTTCCCCCACTAATACACGCCAAAAAGAGGCTTAAAGAGGACCTTTCACTACTCTACAAACAAAAAACTAACTATACCTGTGGGCAGAGCGGCGCCCAGGGGTCCCCCTGCACTTACTAGTAAGTCTGGGCGCCGCTCCGTTCGCCCGGTATAGGCTCCGGTGCCTGCGCTCCCTCTGACTGTTTTCTTGTAGGAGGCGTGTCCCTTGCTGCACTGCTGGCCAATCGCAGCGCACAGCGCACCCCCCCCACTAATACACAACAAAAAAAGGTTTCAGAACATATAACTGCAGCGCACAAGGGCTAAGAAGACCCCAATAACAAGAACGTTTTGCTGGAATTACAGAGGTGTTGCAAACCTGAAATGAGCAGCAGTATAATACCAATTTGGATCGGCAGTCAGTGCAGCAAGGTGTAATAGGGTTGTTCCTATTACCCAGGCTGTACACTCCTCTATTGAACCCTGTTCTTCTTCAATACTGTGGAATAATTCCTCCCTTTCCTTTCCCTACACTTCTAATGCTTTTTCTCTGAACTTCTATTGAGGCTATTTGTTCCCCCCCGCCCCAAAAAAAAAACGCTTGAAAAAGAGCCTGCCTTTCTCATTATTTTTGTTGTAGCACTTTAATGAGGCGTTGTTGCCCGTTTTATCACCTGGAGTTTTTTTTCAAAGCTTTTTTGTATGCCTGCCATTTTAGTTTTTAGTTTTAGGGTACTTTCACACTAGCGTTTTTCTTTTCCGGCGCTGAGTTCCGTCCTAGGGGCTCAAATCCGGAAAAGAACTGATCAGTTTTATCCTAATGCATTCTGAATGGAGAGTCCGTCCCTCAGGATGCATCAGGATGTCTTCTGTTCAGTCTTTTTGACTGATCAGGCTTTTCAGAAAAACGTAGCATGCAGTATTTTTACCTCCGGCCAAAAAGCCTGAACACTTTGACTGAACGCCTGATCAGGCTTTTTTCCCATTGACTTGCATTAACGCCGGATCCGGCCCCGTGTGTTCAGTCAAAACGGATCCGGCTTTTGCATGTTAAACCCGAAAAATGTGAAAAAAAAGTTAAAGTCCATAAATGGCGGATCCGTTTTTTCCAATGCATTTTTCCATTGTGATCGAAAGCCTGATCAGGATTCAAATGTAATCCGTTTTCACACGTTTTTCCGGATCCGGCGGGCAGTTCCAGTGTCGGAATTGAACGCCGGATTAAAACAACGCTAGTGTGAAAGTAGCCTTAGAGGAGCGTATTTTGTATTTAAAAAAAGCTTTGGTTTAAAAACAACATGGCATTAAAAACGCCAACACAAATCGCAAATGCATTTTTTAGAAGCTGCAAATAAAGCACAAAAAGAAAGAAAACTAAAAAATAATGGGAGGAAATATGTGCTATGGTTTAAAAAAATGCAATTGACTCAAAAACCATACCTCAAGGGTGAAAAAAACTCTACACTGTGTGCAATATCAAATGGTGCCATTAAAAAGTGCAATTGGGGTGGATTCACACTAGCGTTAGGGATTCCGTTATGGCTTTCAGTTATAACATGGTTATAATGAAAAATAATGGAATCCATAAGACGGAAGGACGGATCCGTTCTTCTGCCCATTGACTTGTATTACGACGGAATGTACAATGGAAGCCTTTAAAAGGCATTCCGTTTGCTCTCCGTCCTAATAAAAGTCTACGGGAATCAAAACGGATCCGTCTGGGTCCCGATATGCAAGACGGAAAACAGGACTTGCATAACGGGACCCAGACAGATCCGTTATGCTTTCCCATAGACTTCTATTAGGACGGAAAGCAAACGGAATGTCTTTTAAAGGCTTCCTTTTTGCATTCTGTCTGGGCATTCCGTTATTTTCCGTTATAACCATGTTATAACGGAAAGCCATAATGGAATCCCTAACGCTAGTGTGAACCCACCCTTTTCTCAAAAAAAAAAAAAAAAACTGAGCAGAAAAATAAAAAAGTTATGGCTCGGGGAAGGCAGGGAGTAAAAAATGAAAACACAAAAAATTTAAATCACAGGTTGCTGACGGGTGCTAAAGTGTTCCTGTACTTTAGCAAAACATTTGATATGTCATAGGGACATATAAAATATTTTGATTGGCGGGGATCTAAGTGCTGAGACCCCCGCCGATCTCTAGAATGAAGAGAAAGAAGCGCTTGCACAAAGCTCCATCTCTCCTCACTGCAGATAGGCACATAGACATCAGCAGAGAGAAGATATAGGGCTCTCTGTGAGCGCTTCTTTCTCCTTGTTTTAATGATCGGTGGGGGTCTCAGCACTCAGACCCCCACCAATCAAAACCCTTGACATATCATAAAGTACAGGGGCACGTTAAGAAGAGTATTATGGAAACATCTGTGTATCCCTCTTCATATTTCATGCTATCGAAAATCCGCAATTAGTTTGAGATTTATCTTTCTACTCTCGAAAGTGTTTCATACATGATTTAGAGGGCGGCAGGAAGGCGTCATCAATAAACAAAGTTGCCTGAGGGTACAATGTATCTTGAGATAAATTGTTAAATATAGGACAAAATATAACCAAAAATATTGTCTACTTTCAGTCCTAATATTAATAGATCCTTTCCATCTGCGTTGCTTTCATGGTATTTGGTATGGTAATGTGTTTTACTGTGTCTGTTGTAGCCCTTGGTAATTGATTATCCTTACGAATGTGGTGCAGGCTGCATCTATTTTCTGTAACATTAAGTACACACATTATCTATTTGTCGTCAGCCCCGGCGCGTTCTGTACGATGTAGATGGTGAAATGCGTTACTCCCAATCTATCATCTGCTGTACATTCCTCTTTGCATTAGCTGGTAGATTGGCATGAATTTCAAGATTGGCTCCAATTTTTTCCAGCTGTCTTTGGCTCCCTCTGATCCTTTAGTACGAATGCCCAAGTGTACGTAAAACCAACGCATTTCTTTGTCAGCATGGTGGCAAGGATTTAAATAAAATGCAATCGGACCAGTGAGTGCCACCTATAACCAAAGAAACATTAGGTGTATAACATTCATATTACAAAATAATAAGAAACGAGATGTGCATATCCTGAAGGCTGAAGGAAATACATAGTGCTTGAAAAGAGCGGAAAGCTTTTGTGTGTGTGTGAGAGAGAGCTTAACATTTAAAGGGCTTCTGTCACCCCACTAAAGTTTTTTGGCTTCTTATAATCCCTATACTGCGATATATCAATCTATAATGCTATTACTTATTTTGGTTCAGTAGTTAATTCAAAAAACTGACTTTTATAATATGCAAATTACCTGTCTACCAGCAAGTATAAAGACGCCCCCTCCTCATGTTGATTGACAGAGCCAGCGAACGCGCTCGTCCTCTGCTGGCCCTGTCTGCGTTCAAAATCTGGCGCCTGCGCCGTACCTGTCTTCAGTCGGCGCAGGCGCACTGAGAGGAGGACGCTCGCTCGGCCGCTCCATCCTCAATACCAGTTGGTGAGTGCCTGTTTTTATATACATTTTATTATCCATCCTTAATGCGCCTGCGCCGATGACGTCACATCTACACCCGGTGCAGGCGCACTGAGGATGGAGCGGCCGAGCAAGCGTCCTCCTCTCAGTGCGCCTCCGCCGACTGAAGACAGGTACGGCGCAGGCGCCAGATTTTGAATGCAGACAGGGCCAGCCAGAAGACGAGCGCGTTCGCTGGCCCTGTCAATCAACATGCGGAGGGGGCGTCTTTATGATAGGAGGATGCGGCTGCTACCAGCAAGTAGCCGCCCTATATGCTGGTAGACAGGTAATTTACATATTATAAAAGTCAGTTTTTTTAATTAACTACTGAACCAAAATGAGTAATAGCATTATACATTGATATATCGCAGTGAAGGGATTATAAGTAGCCAAAAAATAAATAAAAAAGACTTTAGTGGGGTGACAGAAGCCATTTAATAGAACAGTTAAAAGGTACATAGTAATTTCTGTATTCTACTGTGGTTGGTGTGTTATTTAGAATATAATACTAGAGGCATAGTCTATACTGACACCAAGTGTATCTAAATCATAGTATATATAATATAGAATTGTAGAGAATACTAGTACAGTTCAAAGTATATAGCAATTATTGCACAGTCAACAAAAATTATCATTTATTATTTGAAATGTCATGCAAAAAATGTGTTACCTACTAGCTAGTGCTGAGCGAATCGAAGTATATGAAGTGGACTTCAATCCGAGTTTCAGGGAAAATTGTATTTGCCGTAAAGCCGAATTTCCTCGTGCTTTGCGGTAACTAATAAAGGAAGTTAAAAAAACTAACAGTACATACCTCATGCATTTGAGCGCAAAGAGGCCGCCACGGCCATCTTGATTTAAGATCCCACACTAAATCTGCTCCGCCGTGACGTATGACGTCACCACGCCAGAAAGCCTGGTAAATATTTACATATTTATTTATATATAAATATTTATAAATAAAATATCAGACTACGAGGAATAACAATACAGTACTTTCCAAGCACTATAATAACCCCAGGCACCACCTTCTCCAAACCACCCACCCGGCTTGTAGCCTAGGAGCTGGGGATCCGTCGTGTCAATGGTGTCAGCGTTCCTATGCAGGTTGAGGACACCAGGAGTTGTGTTCCTGGACTGTCATCCCGATGGAGGAGAAGGTGTCAGTCAGAATGAACCATGCATCTGACATGGTGGCGGTGGACGTCCAGTTGCTAAAAGCTCTGCAGGTGGGGTTCCAGGTACCTCTATAACAATGTGAGTATTTGTCAGTAGGAAGTCGGGTAGTGGATCCGGAGGAGCTGAGTAGATTCATATAAAATGTTGTGGAAAATAATTAAACATTAATTAGATTTCATTATATTACAGGGGACCTCTCACCTCTCCTGACACATCTATTTTAGCAACTACTTGCAATCCCCATGTCATAATAATTATGCAGCATCGATTCTTAAAACTGTATGTTGTGTTATAATAGAGGAAAGGCTCAATATAGAGTCATAAGTATAAATGTCCCCAATATTGTTATTTCATGCGGAGTGCAATTATGTACTAATACAGACATGTCAGGAGTGGAGACATGTCCTCACCAAAAATGTAATCTACCAGTTAAAATCATATAGTAGCACATCTCCTTTATTTCTAATATGCTTTTATTTTCTGATTACAGATTTTTGCATTCTATTTCCTGAACATGATTATGGGGCGGCCATCTTGCCTGAGCTGTTCTTAACAGCATTTAGAAAGCATAAAGAAAATTGCTTTACAGCAGCCCCGTGGTCCATAGACACAATGGTCAGGAGGCGACCCTATTGACTTCTATGGGAGAGTTTTCTAGGCATGTTCTGTGACCTGTGCAGAGGTCATTGTACAGAGAGGGAGCAGATAAGCTTTGGCAATCACCTACTGTGAATGGAGGATCATGTGTTATCTATACACAGAGGTGATATCATTGCAGGCAGGATTAGAATGACAGATAAGGAGGTAACTGCAGTAACGTGATCTGCACCAGTGCGAAAACTGCAGGATTTTATGGGTTTTGTTAAAATATAGCTATGGAAGGATAAAAATAACAAACAGATATTCTTTTAAAAAAAATATATGTTAAACATAAAAACGTGATTTAAACAATAGCTCATTTTCTAATGACACATTCCCTTTAAATCCTTGTTTTTTTGCTTAGGAGTCCGGTGGGCGGTCCCAATAAGTGATTGGCAGGCTTCCTTGTTTGAGAGTTTTCCCAGGATTCCTCAGTCTAGAGTGGGCATTAGGGTACTTTTACACTAGCGGCAGGACGGATCCGACAGGCTGTTCACCCTGTCGGATCCATCCTGCCGCTATTTCGCCGTGCCGTCGGACCGCCGCTCCGTCCCCATTGACTATAATGGGGACAGGGGGCGGAGCTCCGGCGCAGCACGGCAGTTCGCGGTGAGAGGCTGCCGGACTAAAAAGTCGGACATGCAGTACTTTTAGTCCGGGGGCCTTTCGCCGTGCACTGCCGTGCTGCGCTGGAGCTCCGCCCCATCCCCATTATAGTCAATGGGGACGGAGCGGCGGTCTGGCGGCACGGCGAAATAGCGGCAGGACGGATCTGACAGGGTGAACAGCCTGTCGGATCCGTCCTGCCGCTAGTGTGAAAGTAGCCTTAAATGATTCTGAATCTTTTCCCACCAAGCTATATATCAGTTTACTCAGCTTCTGCAGCCCTATAGCATACTACCTGAGATCAGACCGCATTTTCAACCCTTCAGTATGAGCGATTTTACATTTTACTCATAAACCAAGAAGCTCAATATGAACAGTGTTATAGGTTCTTCTTTAATAGTATTAAAATAAGGTAAATAAATAAAAAATAATGATATATTGTATATCTTTTTGTCTATCTAATACATATACAGGTGAAACTCGAAAAATTTGAATATCGTGCAAAGTTCATTTATTTCAGTAATGCAACTTAAAAGGTGAAACTAACACATGAGACTCATTACAGGCAAAGCGAGATATTTCAAGCCTTTATTTGTTATAATTTGGATGATTATGGCTTACAGCTTATAAAACCCTAAAGTCTTAATTTTGAGGTCCCCTTTGCTCAGGGGATATGGACTAATTAGCTGACTAGAGTGACACGTTGAGCCTAGAATATTGAACCTTTTCACAATATTCAAATTTTAAGCTGCATTACTGAAATAAATGAACTTTTGCACGATATTCAAATTTTTCGAGTTTCACGTGTGTGTGTGTGTGTGTGTTATATATATATATATATACATACACACACACACACAGTGTATATATATTGTCTGTTTCCACCTTGTGCCAGTAGATGAGAAGCTTATACTTTCCTTCTCGTTGCCTCCGGGTAGATGCACCGGTAGAAACACATTTCTGTAAAATGGCCCCATTATTTTTTCCATAAATCAAGCCCACAAGTTAGATGGTGACATAATGTCTCTGTTAAATTGCTCGGCCCCATTTCTTGGCACGTCTCTTATACAAAGCCATGTTTGGTGCTGGCGTAAAGGACACAATTACGTAGCTATTAGCACGAGGGAACATTTCTTCGTTAGCCAAGACCGATCCTGGCTCTGGTTCAAGTTATCATGCCTATGGTGGAGGAAAAAAAAAAAAAAAAAAAAGACCAAAAATAGAAATGTATAGAATAAAAAAAAGGACACATATAAATCAGAGGAGGAATTATTTGTCTAGTAAAGCAGAAACCCACAAGTAACATTAAAAGGAATAAACATTTACATTTAAACTAGATGCTTCTCAGTGGAAACATCATACGATGAGGGAATGCTGTTCCCTGTATAAGTATATGAATGCTCAGAATTTCAAAGCGCTATTTCTAAATGGAAAAATTCCTTCTCGCCCCAGAAGTGGGCGCTATTGCTGAATATTAAGCATACTTATCAACGCTGCAGTTGGTAAATTAGGGACAAGAAGGCTTGCCCCTGGGAACTCCCCTAAATCACAAAAGACTGCCCACTTATGGGTGAGGGTTAGATAAGCCCCACCCATTTGGGGGCAGGTACAGACCGAATTTGCAGGGAATGTGTCTCTGAAAATTAGGGACAGTCTCTTCAAATTTGGGACTCTTAGCAACTATGATTTAGGTGTCACAGTGGTGAGCAATATGATGTGCCATATGCCGAATATGAAACTTACCACTAGGGGAGCTTACTGCATACTGTTGATACAGTGCTCTCCATAATAACATAGTATGCAGTAAGCTCCCCCTAGTGGTGAAATCAGGCAACCAGAATGTTATCATTTAAATCGATGGCTGTTCTGGGAAATTTGGTAACTTGTATAAGATAAAATAGGAGCTCTGACTGGTATAAGGAAATGAACGCAGAATTCGGTGCCTAAAATTGTAATGATGATAAAAGGTGGTGATTTTCTTTAAACAGGTTGTACGGGTGTTTAAAGGGTCACTATCTCTCCAAAAAATGTTTGATATGTCATATGACATATCAAAAGTTTAGATTGGCATTATCCCCTCATTGATCCCAAGAGGAGAGTAGTGCACAAATAGCAAACTCTCTCTCCTCACAGCTCAAGATGGGCTCCATAGAAGTCTACGGGGCCATCTTGATTTCATCCTCAACAACGAGGAGAGAAAGTGTGCTATGCGTTTTAAGGATCGGTGGGGGTCTCAGCACTCTCACCAATCTAAATTTATATGTCTCTATGAAAAGTTTGTGACCCTTTAATCCTTATGACTAACGTCAGGATAGGTCATCATTATTAGATCTTGGGGGTCCGACTCCTGGCACCCCCACCAATCAGCTGTACACATAAAAGTATGGGTCCGCGCTAAATGACTCTTGGGTAGAAGATTGTTCACAAGCAGTTACTCTTCCAGAGGCCGTTCCTTTTTAATCCCTGGCTTCCAACCTCTTCAGTCACTGAACCAACCGGCAGCAGAAACCTTCTTTTGTCCCTTCAAAAGGAAAGAGATATAGTGCAGACCCGCAAGTATAAAACTTCTCTGTATTTTATTGTACTTACAAGATCATTTCTTGCAACATCGCATATACTAATTGTCCGTATACGGAACGCTAAAAACGGAACGGAAACAGAAAAAAAAAAAACGTTTGTGTGCAAGATACCTAGGAGACATTTAGCGCGGACCCTTATTTAGATTTAATAGGGAGAACCTCCTCTCTGTTTTGGGACTGCAGATTTTAAAAGATAAACGTTCAGAAACTGCACACAAAACCCTTTTTCTTTTAACCCACCAATCAGCTATTTGAGGAGTCTGAGACAAGCCTATGAGCTCTGCGGCCTCCTCCCAGCTACCCAAGCATGGCGCCATCCATTGTAGAGTGGCTGTGCTTGGTATTGCAGCTCAATTCACTTCTACACTGAGGATAGGCCATCGATGTCAAAATCTCGGACAATCCTTTTAAATCCACGCAGTATGAGTTGCAAGGAGCATGGTATAAAGCAAGAGGAGCTGAGCAGTCTGATATATCATTTTTGGGGAAAAGCCAAGTATAACATATAATTTTTTTCATTTTTATTTCAATGTATTGTGGGCTTAGAAGTCCATACGCGGAGCCTACTCAGTAGTTGACAGCTAATTCTGTATGTTTACTAATACAAAGAAGGATATCAATCATTTATAGGACCGCTCACTGGACTCCTAAGCCTAGAATAAGCAGAAATCTAAATGAATAAATAACATTTTATCCTGAACCATCTCAGGGAATCTAGGGTTTTGTCAGCTCAGGCACGGGGACATATCTTACCTACCTTTAAGGTCTGCATGTGGGCTGAGCAGTGCAGGGAAAGAGGTCAGGGATTAGCTAGGAGGTGACCCTTCCCCTGTCTCTCGCCCAGAGCCTGGTTGGTGGGTTATCTGTGAGTCTGAGTGCACGTCCGCCGTGACAGGTGCCTGCAGATTATTTAGCATTTTCATGGCAACTGGTTCCCTTTAAAGTGATAAAATGCATCGTCCGTGTAGTTCCCCTTTAAATTTCAGGGATTTTTTTGCCCATTTTTGTGATATGAGGTCTGCCTTTTGGGACTTCAGCTTACACACGGACAATAAGTGACAGTCTGAGTTTTATTTCTAGAGGAGACATGTTGACAAAGCGAAAAGGTACTTGAAGCCAGCTGCTCTCCGGAGAGATTTCTCACAGGCCGGCAAAGGGCACTCTCTGAACGGAGGTCACCTTACAATAATTAAGGGCAGGATAAAGAGATTGTTTCTGCCACCGGTAATGCCAGGTGATTGAATGGCTTCTTTAGGCCTTTATGGATGCATCTTGCGCTTTTCTTCCACATTATTAAAAGAGATGACAACGCCAGTCGTTTAAAAGGTTAAAAATGACAGCACAACAACATGATAGGGCCAATTACGAAGAATGATATACATTATGTATCAGCACACATCAGGCGCCATATATCGCCATGGTAATAACAATTCGCCAGGATAAAGATTTGTCACCAATCATACTGATTTTCATTTTAGGGAACCAACCCAGAAGCGAAAGCTTGAAGATTAGAATAACCTCACTCATGTAGAAATATGAAACGATGCTTATAATTAGTGTAGAAGACGACGCAGCTTCCAGCGATTTCAATAATGGTGCTTTTAGTTCCCAGTCCGCCACGATTTCAATAATGGTGCTTTTTAATCCAAGAAAAAAATAGTACAAGCAACCCAGATGTGCAACGTTTCGGCTATACCTTACCCTTCCTCAAGCATGCTTGACGAAGGCTAAAGTATAGTCGAAACGTCGCACATCTGGGTTGCTTGTACTATTTTTAAAAGCACCATTATTGAAATCGTGGCGGACTGGGAACTTAAAGTGGCCCTGGAAAAAATACTAAAAGTGGCCCCTTTTTGTAGTTGGGTCCAAATTGATGGAAGGCAGGGCCCGTAATACCATATTGTGGCACATCATACCACCCCCAACAGAGCCAAATACCACAGTCCATCACAAAATACTGCCAGCAGCACAAAATACATCCCCAAAAACTTCCACTGGCCGGCCGCGAGGAGGGCCCAGGCGGCCCCCAGGAAATTTCCCTGTAAGATCTATGGCTAATCCGCCCCTGCTTGTGCTATTTTTTCTTGGACTAACCTAAAAAACGCCTCCCAAACCAGCATTATCTTAAAGTAGCCATCAGTATGTTTCTAAAGATCCTATTCTTTCTCCGGCCAGATGCACCAAAATCTTGAAAAACAAACTTTATTCCCCTGCATGCGCTATGTAACAGCAGAGTTTGAAGTCAAGGGGGCAGCAGCCTCCTCGCTTCAAGTCAGGATAACCACGCCCTCTTTCCCTGCCCCTTCACCTCTGATTGACAGCCGCGCACGTGAACGTTCTGATGCATACCCCACCGTGCGGTGTAAAAGGGAAAAAGGGGATCAGCCTGGCCAAAATGAGTAATAAGGGAGCAGATCACCTCCTACCGCGTCCCTAATCCTCTCCCTGACTCCCCACTGTATGAGTGGACCCCGATGGTAGGACGACTCATACTCTGGATTCCTAGAAACCCTAAGTCGCCCTGGTAATCCCTCACTTAGGAGCAGGGAAGAGACGACCTGTTTATCCCAGTCATGAAGGAACAGGAGTCTCTATCTGAGGCCAGGCTGCAAGAAGAGGGGAACACATACAGCTATAGAGATGGCAGGTAAGCGAAACTAATAACATACTTAGGCCTCGTGCACACGACCGTTTTTTTTAAGGTCCGCAAAAACGGGGTCAGTAGGTCCGTGATCCGTGACCGTTTTTTCATCCGTGGGTCTTCCTTGATTTTTGGAGGATCCACGGACATGTTTTGGTGTCCGCCTGGCCGTGCGGAGCCAAACGGATCCGTCCTCAATTACAATGCAAGTCAATGGGGACGGATCCGTTTTCCGTTGACACAATATGGTGCAATTGCAAACGGATCCGTCCTCCATTGACTTTCAATGTGAAGTCAGGTGTCCCTTTTATACCATCGGATCAGAGTTTTCTGGCCTGAAATCTTGCGCGGCCCGAGATGACGTCATCACACCAGCTGCCAAGGATTTCGGCCGAGATCTTCCATCAAGATGGTGGCGGCCAGCCTGTCGTGAGTAAATGGAGGAGGTAAGTATCATTTTTTTTTTTTTTACACTGATTAAGGTTAAATCTACTATGAAGGACAAGACAATTTGGCTTAGTGGCGAATCAAATTCCACTTCGTCGGATTCCATTCGCTCAACACTACTTATAGTTAAATAAATAAAAAAAATAAAAATTATGCTTTTTTTCTCCCCAGAAACAGAGCCATGCTTGCCAATAGGCAGCACCTGGTATGGCCGCTCAGGAAAGGGTTTTACTCTCCTCAATATCTGATCTGTAGAGGTCTGACACTTGACACCCCCACCGATCAGCTGTTTGGCACTCACTGGAGCATTGTGACCAAGTAAATGGTTTGATGTTGGGCCAAACCCTAAGGGTGTTATTCTGGCACTCTCCTGGTTTTCACCCTTTAACCCATGTACACGGATGTGGACTTTGCTGCAAGCGAGAAACTGGACTGCTACCTCCTAAGATGGTCGTGATGTACTTGGTAGCTGACCCATGGTCATAGACACTAGTGGAAGGTACCAGAGGCACAGACTAGGCACTAAGACAGAACAATGTAGAATACAGGCAAATCCAAGGCAAACACGTAATACAGGCAAAAGACAAAACACGGAACACAGGCAAATGGACAGACTTTAGGAACCCAAACATACAGATTACAGTAACCCATTCAGAAACAGCAAATACATGTGCAGCAACTTAGCAAGATGACCTTCAGGAACCCATTCATACATAGCGAATAGATGCAGTAACTCAGTAAGACAGACTTAAAGGGGTTCTGCACTTTCATTTAACTGATGATCTATCCTCTGGATAGATCATCAGCTTCTGATCGGCGGGGGTCCGACACCCGGGACCCCCGCCGATCAGCTGTTTGAGAAGGCAGCGGCGCTCGAGCAGCGCCACAGCCTTCTCACTGTTTACCGCCGGGCCGCCCGCCCTCTGACGTCACGACTTGTATCAACTAGGGTGGGCGCGGCTAAGCTCTGTTCACTTGAATGGAGCTTAGCCGCGCCCACTCTAGTTGATACAAGTCGTGACGTCAGTGGGCGGGCGGCCCGGCGGTAAACAGTGAGAAGGCTGTGGCGCTGCTCGAGCGCCGCTGCCTTCTCAAACAGCTGATCGGCGGGGGTCCCGGGTGTCGGACCCCCGCCGATCAGAAGCTGATGATCTATCCAGAGGATAGATCATCAGTTAAATGAAAGTGAAGAACCCCTTTAAGGAACCCATTCAGGCGAATACTGGACGGCAGCAGTAAAGACATCTAGGTGGAAGGATGCACAAGACACTCACACTGTTGGCACAGGAAACAGTTCACACAGCGGTACAGGACTTTAGCAGTGCACATACAATCCACGACAAGGTCAAGCAAACAGTGTACATATAATGCATAGCACAGTCACAGGCTATGGCATACAACACTAGGTCAGAATTCAGACAGAACCAGAACAATCCAGACACAAACCTGAGAGATCAGACAGATAAAGCTCCAACACAGGACACAGACAGACTCCAAACGGATCAAAGCAAGGCATGACACGTTGCACAACCAGGGCAGTTCACAGAACTCAAGAGACAAATAAAACTCTGAAAGAACTCAGGAACATATAAAGCAGACTTAAACTTATTGGACAAACAGATGACCTCACACAGCCAGAGAATGTTAAACCCTCGCCATGCAGAACTGAGGAGGAATATAAGCACGGTTCACACCACATGTAACCGATGGCGGGATACACGGAGCAGCGGCTACATAATTGCTTATTCTTGCTCATTTGTCACATTCAAATGTTTCAGATCATCCGACTAATTTTAATGTGAGATAGGGATTGCGCGAGAAAACACAAAATGAGCTTTTAAGTGATCCTTCTATTTATTGAAGATGAATATGTATTCAAAAACCTATCAGCCAGGTGAAGAAGTAAATGTCTTCCTAATCGTACTCATTTTTTGCAGAATTGTATTCATTCAGCTACTGTACACTGGAGGCAGTGGACTTACATAAAGAAGTAAGGGCCCCACAGCAAGGATCAAACCAGGTCCCCTACACAGGAAGTGTTTCCGCCTAAACCCCTTTTAGTGACCCGTGGGCCATTTTTTCCACTGCCTCATTTACTAAAAGTTGTTTCTTTAGAGGGTAGAGTTCTGACCAAGTTTTTACCCCCAGTAGAAGAATGGATGATTCCAACTGGACCCCCTCTTGCCCTGGGCCCCATACCAGTCGCATGGTCTGCCGATATGGTAGTTACGCTTCTGATTGGAGGATTGTTAGGCATGAACTATCCATTTATGTGAGAGGTTTAGCTTTATGCCAGATGTAACAGGACCACATCTTCCAAAAAAATCTACCTTTGACTAATCAGTCCGTAGAATATTTTCCAAAAGTCTTTGGGGTTATCTAGATGTTTTTTTTTGTCAAAAGTGAGATGAGTTTTTGTCTTCTTTTTGTTCAGAAGTGGTTTGCCCCTTGAAACTCTCCCGTGGATGCCATTTTTGTCCAGTGTCTTTCTTACTGTGGGCCTTAACTGAGGCAAGTGAGGCCTGTAGTTCTTGAGATGTTGGTCTGAGTTCTTTTGTGACCTCCTGAATGAGTTGTCAATGGTGGTGACATTTTTATAGGCAGGCAACTCCCGGGAAGGTTCGCCACTTTTTTCAAGTTTTCTTCATTTGTAGATCACGGCTTTCACTGTGGTTTGCTGGCGTCCTAGAGTCTTATCAATGGCTTTGTAGCCCTTTCCAGACTGGCAGAGTTGAATGACTTTGTTTTGCATCTGAATTTGAATTTCTTTAAATTGTGGCCTCATTTGTTACTTTTTAAGATCTATCTGCCTGCTTCACATTGCCAGAAAGAGGGCTTGTCCCAATAAGACCAATTATTCCCAGTCCACAGGATAGAGGCTGCATCTGATCAGAGGGGGTCCGACTGCTGGGGCCACCGAAGATCATGAGGATGGGGGCCTGTGCTCCTCATTTTGAATGGAGTGGCGGTCACACATGCACGCTGCGGCTCCATACAGCTCTACAGGGCTGCCGAAGATAGCAGAGCGCTTGTGCTTAGCTATTTCTCTGGCAGCTCCATAGAGTTGAATGGAGTGGTGGACACACATGCGTGTCTGCTTCTTCATTCAAATGGAGATCATGGGCGCACATTTTTCGTGATTGGGCGATCCTGTAGTTGGACCTCCACTTATTAGATACGGTGGACAATGGGAGAACCCCTTAGTGATGTTCAGATTCCACAGGTTTGGCAGTAATCATGCCCAGGCGTGGCTGGTAAAACTGAACCCAGTTGTCAACCAAATCTGGTTAAGGGGCAATTACTTTTTCACACGAGGTCAGGTAAGGTTGAACAGCGATTTTCCTTCATAAATGAAATCATCATTTAACCCTTTACTGACATCCGCCGTACATGAACGGTGGATGTCAGGTCTTTAATAATGGTGCCTGCTCCACCACACAGCAGACACCAGGGGCAAATGTCTCTGATCAGTGAGAATGTGACCATAGCATCTGAGAATAAAAAAAATAAAAAAAACTGGAAGCATGTGCTTCCTGGGCAGGAATGCCTTCACCTCGCTGAGATCAGTGAAGGCGTTCTTTGGTAGTAATAGGCCAGAGCCTGTACAAGAATTCTAGGCCTATTACTGGTATATTCCAGTGCTGACCTGCAGGTGGCAGCACTGCATTGGAATATACTGATGTATTCAGTAATGGATTAAATTACATTACTGGCAAATCTGATGACTGTAGGTCAGGGACCCTCGGGGCCTAAATGAAAGAAAAAAAAAAGGTAAATAAAAGTAAAAAAAGAAAAAGAAAAAAGATATATATATATTTGTGTTCGGTACAGCTATCAGAGCGATATTATGTAGCCAATTGCAGCAGTGAAGGTGTGGTGGAACTGCTATTTGATAGGGCAGCCTAAAGGGGGCTGACCTAGGAGTGAAATGAGGAAGTTAAGGCTAGGTCTACACGACGACATTTGTCGCGCGACATTTTGTTGCACTAATGTCGCGCGACAATTTTTATAATGGCAGTCTATGGTGTCGCACTGCAACATGAGACATGATGCGACTGCGACGCGACAGTCGCAGAAAAATCCATCGCGAATGGATTTTCAGCGACTGTCGCGTCGCAGTCGCAGCATGTCGCATGTTGCAGTGCGACACCATAGACTGCCATTATAACAATTGTCGCGCGACATTAGTGCGACAAAATGTCGTGCGACAAATGTCGTGCCCTATCTGTCGCGCAACTTTTTGTCGCGCAACAAATGTCGTCGTGTAGACCTAGCCTTAATGAGGGAGAGGTCCGCTACCCTTAAATAGGGCGTGCAGGAGCCTCCCCTCACACAAATCCAGCAAATGACATTTGCTTTTTACATATATCACCCCTCTTTCCCTCAAAAATCCCATAAGGTGAACGGCGTAACGAAAAAAAAATATCAAAATGGCAGATTTGCATTTTTTTCCCGTTGCTTCATGTCCCCAAAATATTTTAATTTAAAGTGATCAAAAATTCATACACACTCCAAAATGGAATCAATAAAAATTTTGCGTAGCGCGCTGCCGACTTGTTCTCTGGCGGGTGGCACGCTATGCAGGTATCTCAGCTCAGCAGATAATCATGGATGGAGGCGGGCAGAAGCCCGCCGAAGCGGGCCCTGTTTTAATAAATGGGGATGTAGAATGGATGGGCAGGGGGGTTTGGAGGGGTTGTTTTCTGGGGTGGGGCCGGCCTGAAAATGTAAAATTATGTACACACAGTAAGGCCTCATGCACACGACAGTTGTTTTTTGCGTCCGCAAATTGTGTGTCCGCTAAAAAAAAATGGATGCGGCATCCGTTTTTTTTTTTGGAGGATCCGTTTTTTTCCACAGATCCCTTGTAATAAATGCCTATCCTTGTCCGCAAATGTGAAAAAAGTAGGACATGCACAATTTTTTGGGCTGAAGGGAAACACAGACAACGGACGCAGAAAACAAACGGATGAACTATCAGACTTTTTTTGCAGACCCATTGAAATGAATGGGTCCCCATCCTATCCGCAAAAGAAAACGGAACGGAGGCCGAGAAAAACAACAGTCATGTGCAGGAGGCCTTAGGCCTCCTGCACACGACAGTTTTTTTTTCCCCGTTTACTGGCCGTTTTTTGCGTTCCGTATACGGTCCGTATAAGGAACCATTCATTTCAATGGTTCCGCAAAAAAAAAACTGAATGTACTCCGTATGCATTCTGTTTCCGTATTTCCGTTTTTCCGTTCCATTTAAAGATAGAACATGTCCTATTATTGCCCGCAAATCACGTTCCGTGGCTCCATTCAAGTCAATGGGTCCGCAAAAAAACAGAACACATACGGAAATGCATCCGTATGTCTTCCGTTTCCATTCAGTTTTTTTGCGGAACCATCTATTGAAAATGTTATGCCCAGCCCAATTTAATCTATGTAATTACTGTATACTGTATATGCCATACGGAAAAACAGAACAGAAACGGAAACACAACGGAAACAAAAAACGGAACAACGAATCCGTGAAAAACGGACCGCAAAACACTGAAAAAGCCATACGGTCGTGTGCAATAGGCATTAGGCCTCATGCACACGACCGTTGTTTCATTCCGTTTCCGTTTTTCGTGATTTTCTGCGGACCCATTGACTTTCAATGGGTCCGTTGAAAACTCGGCTAATGCACCGTTTGTCATCCGCGTCTGTGATCCGTGTTTCCAGTCCGTCAAAAAAATATAACCTGTCCTATTTTTTTCACTGAAAACGGTTTGCGGACCCATTCAAGTCAATGGGTCCGTGAAAAAACGCGGAGGCACACAAGATTGTCGTCCGCGTCCGTTTTTTTCCTATCATTTGCATGGCAAACTTGACTTATACGTTGAATACTCAGGCTCATAATAAGATAAATCAGAGCGGGCGGTTAATGGGATCCCAGTTGGCAGACCCCGTGATGAACCTGCCCCCTTTTATTGATCAAGGTCAAACCTAATTTATTTACTCGCTGGGTTACACTACGTCGCCGGCATTGCAAGTAATTAATAGTGTATTTAAACAGCAATCACTACTATATATTCGCACTTGTTATACTCTATAGATTTACTGTCAGGCGGAGGAGCGCACGGCCGGCAAAATTATTTTTTTAATATCCTTTCGTTATTTTACTTTTACTGTTAAAAGCGATGCTGCGGTGGGTAAACAAGAAACGTAATAAGGGATTTTACCCGGCAACGGACGGGATGAATTCTCCATATGATATAGTTTTATGGCGCTTGGTTGTCAGCACGCGGCTCAGTCTGCCGCACAGGAAATGTGACATTTATGGCTCGACCTTATCTGCCCTTTTTGCAGTTCAAAAACCTCAAGTCACATTTAATCTATTGTCTTGTAATGCCCTTTACCCACGTGGAATGATTCCTCTCTTAGGTTTCCTTTCCGAAATTCAAGTGTTTTTTTTTTTTGTTTTTTTTTTACAAGCTTTTTTAAATCAGGTATTTTTTCTACCCCTATACAGAAGTCTATGGGAAGTTAGAGCATGAAAGGTACATTTTACAAACCAGCACCTGGATCTGAACACTTTTGTATCGGCAAATTATTTAGTAAGATCTACTGTACGTGTATAGCACCACCTGCTGTTTGACCTTTCCCTTATTTCTGCTGAGGTGGTCGCACATGCTCAGTTCCATATTTTAACTGCCCCAGCCATATCTACTGTTAGAAGCTTTGACAATTACAGGGAAAGAGATGAACAGAAAGGACACACCCTTAACCGTGTTAGTGAGAGAACTGCAGCAGAAAGGACACACTCCTGAGCTGTAATAGGAAGAGAGATTCAGGAGAAAGAACACTTCCCCTGAGCTGTGATAGGGGGAGAGAGCTGAAGCAGAAGGGACACACTGCTGAGCTGTGATGGGGAGAGAGCAGCAGTAGAAAGGAGGCACCCCTGAGCTGTGATGGTGGGAGAGAGAGGCAGGAGAAAAGACATGCCCACTAAACTGTGATGGAGAGAGACCTGTGGCAGAAAGGACACACCCCTGAGCTGTGTTAGTGAGAGCTGCAGCAGAAAGGACACACCCCTGAACTGTGTTAGTGAGAGCTGCAGCAGAAATTACACACTCCTGAGCTGTGATAGGAAGAGAGAGTCAGGGGAAAGAACACTTTCCCTGAGCTGTAATAGGGGGAGAGAGCTGAAGAAGAAGGGACCACCCCTGAGCTGTGATGGGGAGAGAGCTGCAGTAGAAAGGATGCACCCCAGAGCTGTGATGGTGGGAGAGAGGTGCAGGAGAAAATACATGCCCCCTGAGCTGTGATGGGGAGAGAGCTGCAGCATAAAGGACACACCCCTAAGCTGTGATGGGGAGAGAGGTGCAGCATAAAGGACACACCCCTAAGCTGTGATGGGGAGAGAGGTGCAGCATAAAGGACACACCCCTAAGCTGTGATGGGGAGAGAGGTGCAGCATAAATGACACACCCCTAAGCTGTGATGGGGAGAGAGGTGCAGCATAAAGGACACACCCCTAAGCTGTGATGGGGAGAGAGGTGCAGCATGAGTTCCAGAAACTGCGCCATTCTAGGTCATGGGATGGGTCTAGTATTGCCGCATAGCCCTATTTAGGCCTCATGCACACGACAGTTGTTTTTTGCGTCCGCAAATTGTGGGTCCGCCCAAAAAAACGGATGCAGCATCAGTTTTTTTGGGAGGATCCGTTTTTTTGTCACAGATCGCTTGTAATAAATGCCTATCCTTGTCCGCAAATGTGAAAAAAGTAGGACACGCACTATTTTTTTTTTGGCTGAAGGGAAACACGGACAACGGGCGTGGAACACAAACGGATGAACTATCAGCATTTTTTTGCTGACCCATTGAAATAAATGGGTCCCCATCCTATCCGCAAAAAACAAACAAAAACGTAACGGAGGCCGAGAAAAACAACCGTTGTGTGCATTAAGCCTTAAAGGGGCATTCCCATGGCTAGGATATGCCATCAATGTCAGATAGTTGAGGGTCCACTGGGACCGGGCCTATCTCCAGAACAATGGCCCCCGAAGTGAAGGAGAGCACACTGCGCCTACGCGGCTTGCTCTCCACTCACTGCTATGGAACTTCTAAAAGTAGCCGAGTGAGCAAGGAGTGAAAGGACAACAAGCCAGGAAAGCATGGCCACCCCTCGAATGCTAAGGGCTCATTTCCACAAACGTATTCTCTTTCCATGTCCACTCCTTTTTTTTGCGGACCGTATGTGGAACCGTTCATTTCAATGGGTCCACAAAAAAAACGGAAGTTACTCCGTGTGCATTCCATTTCCATATCTCCGTATGTCCTATTACTGTCCGCATTACGGATAAGGATACTACTGTTCTATTAGGGGCCAGCTGTTCTGTTCCACAAAATACAGAATGCACACGGACGTCATCCGTATTTTTTGCGGATCCGTTTTTTCCGGACTGCAAAATACATCCTGTCATGTGCATGAGCCCTAAAGCTGTACTTCTGGATGACTGTTCCTCGGTCCTAAAATATACATCACATATTTCTAAGCTTCCAGAAGATTACCTAAAGAGTACGGATTCAGCGCCTAGCATATTGTTCCCGGCCGCTAATAATGGTATAAATTTGCATGCTATATGATATAATAATATTATTCCTGCGGTGATAGTCTATTGGAGATGGCTGGAAAATTACGTTTTCACTGCAGTGCACGATCATTAGACGCTTTCATCCGATTCCGCACACTGAAGCATGCAACGCAGCCAGCTGAAAGGTTATTATATTATTTAACAAGCGATTGCAGGTTGTTATTTTATTACACTGGATGTTAATACCTTAGGTGTGATGAAAACGCTATCCTTCCTGCTGTGACACTTTTGCTTGCAGACACGCCGTAAACTTGGCAGAAACAGAATAGAGGTAGCAGGAGGGCGCGATTTAAAGGAATTGTCAAATTTAGCAATCTTTCGAGGCCATGCGACAACTTGTGTTTTATTGTCAGAGAATATGTGGCGCATTTCTGATTAATCCTCCCCATCAGAAAATGAAAGGCTCTCGTTTTGTGCTTTTCCTGTTTCTTTATGGTCTTCTGTCCCTGTATCTAGATTTTCACCCACCTGGGGTAAAGATCCAGTTTGCTGTCCTAAAGACCCCCATGCTCATTGATGTATTGTCAGCTGAATCCCACCATATGGGGTGATCCCAAGTTTACTTTCCCCTGACAGATGATGTTGAGGGAGAGAAGGATTAAGTGCACTGAATTTCACTCAGTCCTTTTGTTCTCCTCTCTCCTGTCACCACCAGATCTCTGAGAAGTTCTGATAGACGTTCTTCAGTACCTCCTGCATGATCTTCTTTTGTTTTGCTTTCGCTTTGACATCTCTCCTCCCTCTCCCAGCTGTCATCTATTAGCAGTGATTGCCTCCTTATATATCTCCTTCCATACTACCTCACTTTGCGGTTTATACAACTTCCTGGACTGTGCTGATGCTAGAAGCTGCTACTGCTGCATCCACAAGATAAGTCTGTTCCTTTATTTCTGTTTTCCTGTTTGGCTTGATTCTAGGTGACCCTGACTCCCTCCGTATTAAGTGCAGGGAGCTGGTGGTCGTGTCCCCTCACTATTATAGGGTTTGCAGGTGTCATTCAGTCTAGGTACGTGGACATGCAACTTTCTATTACTGAGATCTTTACATGGGCTGAGAAGACAGGGAGAGCTTCAGGGCTTTATTAGGGGTCACCCTTTTGTTCCTTAGTTTTGGATCAAGCCAGTCGGATCCTTATTTGTGTCTTCTTGTTTTCTGTTACACCATCCGTGACATCTCCCCATTGACAACACATGCATGCTCTGCCAATGTGAGAGTGTATGTGTACAGGGGAGTTAGGAGATATAGCCTTAGGCCTCCTGCACACGACCGTATGGCTTTTTCAGTCTTTTGCTGTCCGTTTTTCACGGATCCGTTGTTGCGTTTTTTGTTTCCGTTGTGTTTCCATTTCTGTTCCGTTTTCCGTTCCATTTTTCCGTATGGCATATACAGTATACAGTAATTACATAGATAAAATTGGGCTGGGCATAACATTTTCAATAGATGGTTCTGCAAAAAACGGAACGGAAACGGAAGACATACGGATGCATTTCCGTATGTGTTCCGGTTTTTTTGCGGACCCATTGACTTGAATGGAGCCACGGAACGGGATTTGCGGACAATAATAAGACATGTTCTATCTTCAAACGGAACGGAAAAACGGAAACACGGAAACGGAATGCATACAGAGTACATTCCGTTTTTTTTTGCGGAACCATTGAAATGAATGGTTCCGTATACGGAACGCAAAAAACGGCCAGTAAACAGGGGGAAAAAATGGTTGTGTGCAGGAGGCCTTATTGGGCCGGCAGCTACTGAAGGATTATGGGCACCCTAAATTTGCTGACCAAGGTGCAATTGGTTATTTGTGCCCCATTTGACATCTAGGCACATTTCATGCCAGACTCCCACCGCATCCTAGCTACAGTATGCCCCGTGGTGTTTTGTGGTGTCTAGAATTTGGAGGGCAAAAGGTGAAAATAATTGCTACACCTACAAGCTATTAGTAGTGTAGTGGCAGAATGCATAGCAATATCTTGCCCTAACAGCCTAGGTACCAAGTGCAAGGAATGCAGAGAGATCTCAGCTCTGAAGCATACAGAATTATGAATTCAGCTCTGTACAATAATACAGACTGTAACTCGCTATGAGTACAAGATAAGTAATTACACTTCAGAAATGCATCCAGGCCCCTTTTAGACTTTTATAGTGAGTTCACCGCCTCCTCAAGCAGAGATTTCCATAGTCTCACTGCTCTTAGGCCTCTTTCACACGGGCGTGAGTTTTTTTGCCCGGATAAGAGCCGGGTGCGTTGCGGGAAAATGCGCGATTTTTTCTGCGCAAGTGCAAAACATTGTCATGCGTTGCACTCGCGTGAGAAAAATCGCGCATGTTTGGTACCCAAACCCGAACTTCTTCATAGAAGTTCGGGCTTGGGATTGATGTTCTGAAGATTGTATTATTTTCCCTTATAACATGGTTATAAGGGAAAATAATAGCATTCTGAATACAGAATGCATAGTAAACCAGCGCTAGAGGGGTTAAAAATAAAATAAAAAAATATTTAACTCACCTTAGTCCACTTGCTCGCGAAGCTGGCATCTCCTTGTGTCTCCGCTGCTGATGAACAGGACCTGGGGTGAGCTGCTCCATTAAATACAGGTTAAGGACCTTCGATGACGTCACTCCGGTCATCACATGGTACGTCACATGATCTTTTACCATGGTGATTCACCATGGTAAAAGACCATGTGATGACCGGAGTGACGTCATCGAAGGTCCTTAAGATCTATTTAATGGAGCAGCTCACCCCAGGTCCTGTTCATCAGCAGCGGAGACACAAGGAGATGCCAGCTTCGCGAGCAAGTGGACTAAGGTGAGTTAAATAATTTTTTATTTTATTTTTAACCCCTCTAGCGCTGGTTTACTATGCATTCTGTATTCAGAATGCTATTATTTTCCCTTATAACCATGTTATAAGGGAAAATAATAATGATCGGGTCTCCATCCCGATGGTCTCCTAGCAACCATGCGTGCAAATCGCACGGCATCCGTACTTGCTTGCGGATGCCATCCGATTTTCACACACCCCATTCACTTCTATGGGGCCTGCGTCACGTCAAAATCGGAAAATATAGAGCATGCTGCGATTTCAACTGAACGCACAAGTGATGCGTTAAAAACATCGCTCATGTGCACAGCCCCATAGAAATGAATGGGTCCGGATTTAGTGCGGGTGCCATACGTTCGCCGCACGGATCGCACCCGCACGGAAAACTCGCCCGTGTGAAAGGGGCCTTACTGTAAAAAATCCTCTTCTATGTTTTTGTTGAAACCTTCTTTCCTCCAGACTATGTTCTCATCACAGGCATCTATGCCCCTTTTGATGCAACCCATAATCTTATTGGCCTTGGCAGCAGCTGCCTGACACTGGTTTCTACAGCTTAGTTTGCTGTAAATTCCTAGGTCCTTTTCCAGGTCAGTGTTAGGCCTCATGCACACGACCGTTGTGTGCATCCGCGGCCGTTGTTCCGTTTTCCGTTTTTTTCCGCGGACCCATTGACTTTCAATGGGTCTGTGGAAAAATCGGAAAATGCTCTGTTTGGCATCCGCGTCCGTGATCCGTGTTTCCAGTCCGTGAAAAAAATATGACCTGTCCTATTTTTTTCACGGACAACGGTTCACAGACCCATTCAAGTCAATGGGTCCGTGAAAAATCACGGCTGCACTCAAGATTGTCATCCGCGTCCGTGATCCGTGTCCGTGATCAGTGTCCGTTTTTTCCTATCATTTCAAAGGCAAACTTGACTTAGATTTTTTTTTTCCGTGGATTTCATGTCCGTTGATCCTCCAAAAATCAAGGAAGACCCACGGAAGAAAAAACGGACACTGATCACGGAACAACGGAAACCGTTTTTGCTTACCGCAAAAAAAAACGTCCATGTGCATGAGGCCTTACCCAGTGTTTTACCATTTAGTATGTACGGTTGACTTGCATTATTCCTTCCCATGTACATAACCTTACATTTGTCAGTGTTAAACCTCATCAGCCACTTCTTTGTCCAAGCCTCCAATCTATCCAGATCCATCTGTAGCATATATATATATACATACAGCATACTGTCCTCTGTAGAATATATATACAGTATACTGTCCTCTGTAGTATATATATGTACAGTATACTGTCCTCATTTGTGTTAATTACTTTTCATAGTTGAGTGTCATCTGCAAAAATTGATATTTTACTGTGAACGCCTTCTACAAAATCATTAATAAAAAAATATTAAAGAGAATAGGGCTCAACACTAACCCCTGTGGTACCCCACTAGTAACAGTGACCCTCCAACACTAACCCCTGTGGTACTCCACTAGTGACAGTGACCCTCCAACACTAACCCCTGTGGTACTCCACTAGTGACAGTGACCCTCCAACACTAACGCCTGTGGTACCCCACTAGTGACAGTGACTCTCCAACACTAACGCCTGTGGTACCCCACTAGTGACAGTGACTCTCCAACACTAACGCCTGTGGTACCCCACTAGTGACAGTGACCCTCCAACACTAACCCCTGTGGTACTCCACTAGTGACAGTGACCCTCCAACACTAACCCCTGTGGTACCCCACTAGTGACAGTGACTCTCCAACACTAACGCCTGTGGTACCCCACTAGTGACAGTGACTCTCCAACACTAACGCCTGTGGTACCCCACTAGTGACAGTGACTCTCCAACACTAACGCCTGTGGTACCCCACTAGTGACAGTGACCCTCCAACACTAACCCCTGTGGTACCGCACTAGTGACAGTGACCCTCCAACACTAACGCCTGTGGTACCGCACTAGTGACAGTGACCCTCCAACACTAACCCCTGTGGTACCGCACTAGTGACAGTGACCCTACAACACTAACCCCTGTGGTACCCCACTAGTGACAGTGACCCTCCAACACTAACCCCTGTGGTACCCCACTAGTGACAGTGACCCTCCAACACTAACCCCTGTGGTACCCCACTAGTGACAGTGACCCTCCAACACTAACCCCTGTGGTACCGCACTAGTGACAGTGACCCTACAACACTAACCCCTGTGGTACCCCACTAGTGACAGTGACTCTCCAACACTAACGCCTGTGGTACCGCACTAGTGACAGTGACCCTACAACACTAACCCCTGTGGTACCCCACTAGTGACAGTGACCCTCCAACACTAAACCCTGTGGTACCCCACTAGTGACAGTGACCCTACAACACTAACCCCTGTGGTACCCCACTAGTGACAGTGACCCTCCAACACTAACCCCTGTGGTACCCCACTAGTGACAGTGACCCTCCAACAATAACCCCTGTGGTACCCCACTAGTAACAGTGACCCTACAACACTAACCCCTGTGGTACCCCACTAGTGACAGTGACCCTCCAACACTAACCCCTGTGGTACCCCACTACTGACAGTGACCCTCCAACACTAACCCCTGTGGTACCCCACTAGTGAGAGTGACTCTCCAACACTAACCCCTGTGGTACCCCACTAGTGACAGTGACCCTCCAACACTAACCCCTGTGGTACCCCACTAGTGACAGTGACCCTCCAACACTAACCCCTGTGGTACCCCACTAGTGACAGTGACCCTCCAACACTAACCCCTGTGGTACCCCACTAGTGACAGTGACCCTCCAACACTAACCCCTGTGGTACCCCACTAGTGACAGTGACCCTCCAACACTAACCCCTGTGGTACCGCACTAGTGACAGTGACCCTCCAACACTAACCCCTGTGGAACCCCACTAGTAACTCCTCCAATACTGTCCCTTGTAATATTCCACTAGCAACAGTAACCCGACTGATACTGACCCCACTAGTACTAACCCCTGTGGTATCCCACTAGTGACAGTAACCCCTCCGATAGCTTCCCCTGTGATACCCCGACTAGTATTGGTAACTCCTCCAATACTAACCCTTGTGGTACCCTACTAGTAAAGGTCACCCCTCTAAAACTGAACCCCTGAGGTACCCCACTAGTAACAGTGACCCAATCTGAGTATGTACCAATAATAACCACCCAGGCAGTTACTTACCCACATACAGGCATTTTTTTGGTTGGGGAATAGAATTCCAGCCATTGCGCTGTGATCAGAATACAGGAGGCCATATTCTTCCTGCAGAGAATTACAATGAAATAATGGCTTTTATGTGACATCATATGACTGGCTATTTGTACCTGATAGCTGGAAGCTGATGAGTGGAGTCAATGGGGGAGGGGTGGTTGAGGAAGCACAAGGAGATGAAGAATTTAGGGGGTAATTTATTAAGACCGGCGTTTAAGACGCCAGTCTTAATAAGCCCTATATCTGGCGGTGGATCCGCCAAGGTTTTGAAGAGGCGCCAGCCTCTACATAACTTTGGTGTATCCAGCGCCAGTCTAAGGGCTCATTCAGACGGCCGTATGCTGTCCGCAAAAATACTGAATGCTATACGTTTTTTTGCGGATCCGCAAAAAAACGGATCCGCAAAAAAGTGGATAGCATTCAGTATTTTTGCTGACCCATAGACTTCAATAGGGCCATGTCCTGATTTTCACGGACATGTATAGGACATGTTTCATTTATTTTGCGGAACCTTGGAATAGAAAAGGGCCCCATAGAAGTGAATAGGTCAGCATCTAATCCGCAAAAAAACGGATCCGCATTTTTGCGGATAGCATACGGCCGTCTGAATGAGCCCTTAATGCAAGCCATTTTCTACGCCTAAAACAAGCATAGAAAATTATAAATGAGATGGGCCGGCCGGCCTGTCCTCCTCCCGCCCGCATCACGCCCACAGGGAACAGGGAAAAGTCGTAGATTGCGGTGCAAATAACTTTTGTGCCACAATCTGCGCCAGAAATTTCTGGATAATAAATGACCCCCTTAGTATTTTATTTACACTGGAGGTTAAGATGTTTTGCACAAATTGCATATTTCTTATTTCTTTAATATCCTGTTATTATAACAATTTCTATTATGGGGGTTCTTGACTTTATTTCTATATCCACAAAGCTCGTATCATGAAACATTTGATGTGTTGCAACTGTGCAATATATAAAGTGCTGCAAATTCTGGGCAAGGGCCACGATCTCAGGAGCTGCGCCTGCTGGGAGCAGTATGTATTTACTTTCACAGAACATCCTGTATGGATACTTTGTGTAGCTGATCTCTTTCAACATATTGTATCAATACAGGTTTCTTTATGGAAATGCATCATCCAAAAATAGCCGCCACCCCCTGACGTCCCGGAGAAGAACAAGCGCAGATCACTCACAGCTCGTACGTGCACTGCTCGTGTTGTTTAGGGCTACTTTAATTTGTTAACCCCTTAAAGGTGCGGAGTTGTTCTTTAAAAAAAAAATATTTTCATATTTGAGTCGTTTAACATTTTCTTTTTATCTCCACATTTAGAACACCATAACTTTTTATTGTCCACATAGTCGTAGGAGGGATACTTTTTTGAAGGGCGGGTTTTATTTTTTAAAACTAAACATTTATTGTATAACTTTTTCAAATTTTTGGTGGTTGATGGCAGCATTTTCACCTTTGGTTTTTCTTTTTTGTTTTGTTTGTTTATATGGCATTCACTTTGCAGTATAAGGGCTCAGCACACAGCCGATGACCGGCCGTTCTGTGCATTGGGGACCGCAATTTCCATGTGGATTCCGCAGACGGATTCTAGACCCATTCAACTTGAATGGGTCCGTGGTCCGTCCGTCCGCACCGCAAAAAACTAGTGCATGCAAGTTGAATGGGTCAGGATCCGTCTGCGGAATCGGCACGGATGTTGCCTGTACATTGTGGTCCCCAATGCACAGAATGGCCGATCTACGGTTGTGTGCGTGAGCCCTTATACTGCAAAGTGAATGCCATATAAACAAACAAAACAAAAAAGAAACCAAAGGTGAAAATGCTGCCATCGACCCCTCTGTTTGAGGGACGCAATACGGGCACGGCCCTAAGTGATATGATAACTTATTCTGTCGGTCGGTATGATTACGGTGATACTAAAGTTATGAAATTTTCATAAAGTTTTTCTTTTTATACTTTTCTACTTCTAGGCTAATGTCTATATTTTTTAAAAATAATTAGTTTCTGTGTTGCCGCATTCAAAGGCCTATAAAAAAATTTCCATCCACGATACTCATGCACATGCACATGGGAAGGAATGATGCAAGTCAACCATACATACTAAATGGTAAAACACTGGGTAAAGCCTCATTCACACGTCAGTGTTTCAGGGACGTGTGCTGTACATGTTCTCCACGGACAGCACACATTCCCATTCATTTTAATGTGTGTATTCAGACATCAGTGTTTTAGCGCCGTGGGTCAGTGTTTTTAGCTCTATTTTGTCCGTGTTCACGGCTCCATCACGTCCATTATAGTCTATGGGTCCATGAAAACCACGGATGCAACACAGATGCCATCCGTGTTTCACGGATCATTAAGAAGAGACGCTTTTAAAATTATTTTTCAGCTGTTCAGTGTCAGTGAAACACGGATGCAACACGGACAGCAAAAAACGGACACATGGACCCAACACGGATCCTTCACGCACAGCTTCACTGACTACCTGCTCACGGATTTAAGCACGAACACGGACGTGTGAATGAGGCCTAACACTGAGAGCATGTTGTTTGGGGGGGGGGGGGGGGAGATGTATTTTGCATTGGTGGAATTTTGATAATTTTTAATTGTGTTTTTTTTATTAGATGGAAAGAGCAATAAATAACTTTTTTATATGGTTTTTTTTCTACAGGAAAACAAATTTGATCACTTTATTGTATTAGTCATTACGGGCATGGTAGTGCCAATTATATATTGGTTTTTTTTCAAGGAAATGAAGACCTTTATAATAAGAATAGGCTTTTTCTTTAAATTTTTTTGTTCTTATTTTTCAAAACAATTTTTTGTCTTTTTTTAGTACAGGATTTGAACCTCTTTCAATACTGATCACCCATATAATAGACTACAATACTTTAGTGTATTATGTCAGTTGAAGTAAATCTAGCGGGGTCTAATAGACGTCCATATGTGACAGGCCTGGAGGCCATTGTTATGCCCCTGGCAGGCTGCAATTGCTTCATGTGGGGACAGATGGGGAGATAAAGCATGTCCCCTGCAGAGCCACCTGAAACAATTCCTTATTTTTTTTACACTATTCATTACGTGCAGCGACCCGTAGGGGGAGTGCTGCGAGTAGAATAGGAGTGGTAGTTGTGACACTGATAGAAGTTGCAGTGATCACGGCAGCTGTCCACACTCCAAAGCTACCTTGGGCTGTGCAGTGAAGGTGCACCCTGGGGATGGGGCCCCCGCCTGGTGATAGGGTGCCCTTGATTGTAGATAGTTGGCAGGCAGTAAGGCAGGAGCAGATACTTGGGCCGGCGGACATATGGTGGAGTTAAAGGGGTTCTCTGGGCTCTCCTATATTGATGACCTATCCTCAGGCCTCTCAAGGCCTTGTTTTTTGCAGGACGACTTGTAGTTTTTACTGGTGCCATTTTGGTTGTAAATATGAATTTTTGATTACTTTTTATAGGATGAACAAAAAAAGAGAAATTTTGCCACCTTTGTAGGGTTTTTCTTACAGCTTTCACAATGCTGGAAAATGAACAGGTGAATTTTATCGTACAAGTTGTTATACCTGCAAAAAAATGAAAAAAATCGTCAATACCAGTTATGTGCAGTTTTTTCATTTTTTTAATATTTTGCACACAAAATCACTCTGTGGGTAAAAAAACAATGCTTTTTCATGTTGCTTCGTTAGGATTTTTTTTTTCATTTTTCTATACGCTTTTACTTACATTTTATTAATATTTTTTCATGTCTTTCAGCCCTGCTTGGCCATGCAGTCCTTTTTTTTTCTTAAATAGCACAGTGCAATACTCCTGGATTGCAGTGTATTATACCTGTCCGTGTAAAACTGTCAGTCAGACTATTAGACTATTAGGCTAGGTCTTCCCGCGACACATAGGGCATGTGAACACTGCAACATGTGTCGCGCAAATTTTTTTTATAATTAGTCTACGATGTCGCACTGAGACATGCTGCGACTGCGACCCGACAGTCACAGAAAAATCCATTTCGAATTGCTGTCACATCGCAGTCGCAGCATGTCGCATGTCGCAGTGCGACACCATAGACTGCCATTATAAAAATGACGCCGTGTAGACCTAGTCTTAGGCTTTCATACATGATAGACCTGAGGCCTTCGTTAGGCCCACTGCTGCCTCCCTCGGATCATGTCTCAGCGGTGCCAATGAGTTTACAACTGCCAGGATCTGCGTTAACTCAGATCCCGGCAGTTGCATCAAAATTGTCAGCTGTATGTTAGAGCTGATACCTGATGTACATTAGATGGAGCCAGCTCAAGATCTTTGGCCATCCCTGCCCCATAACTACAGGGGTTAACAAACTCCATCATTGTAGGAATTGTTTTTCAGCAGTGTGGGGGGAAGGGGGTGTCATAGACCAATCACTGCCCTATGACTCTGTAAGTCCTCCTGCACACGACCGTTGTGTGCATCCGTGGCCGTTGTGCCGTTTTCCGTTTTTTTTCGCGGACCCATTGACTTTCAATGGGTCCGTGGAAAAATCAGAAAATGCACCGTTTTGCAGCCGAGGCCGTGATCCGTGTAACCTGTCCGTCAAAAAAATATGACCTGTCCTATTTTTTTGACGGACAACGGTTCACAGACCCATTCAAGTCAATGGGTCCGTGAAAGAACACGGATGCACACAAGATTGGCATCCGTGTCCGTGATCCGTGGCCGTAGGTTGCTTTCATACAGACGGATACGAAGATCCGTCTGCATAAAAGCTTTTTCTGATCTAAGTTTTCACTTCGTGAAAACTCATTTCCGACAGTATATTCTAACACAGAAGCGTTCCCATGGTGATGGGGACGCTTCTAGTTAGAATACACTGCAAACTTTGTACAAGACTGCCCCCTGCTGCCTGGCAGCACCCGATCTCTTACAGGGGGATATGATAGCACAATTAACCCCTTCAGGTGCGGCACCTAAAGGGGTTAATTGTACTATCATATTCCCCTGTAAGAGATCAGGGCTGCCAGGCAGCAGGGGGCAGACACCCCCCCCCCTCCCCAGTTTGAATATCGTTGGTGGCACAGTGTGCGCCCACCATCGCCCCCCCCTCCCTCCCTCTATTGTAATAAATCGTTGGTGGCACAGTGTGCCCCCACCATCGCCCCCCCCTCCCTCTATTGTAATAAATCGTTGGTGGCACAGTGTGCCAACCACCATCGGCCCCCCCTCCCTCTATAGCAGTAACAACATTGGTGGCAGTGTGTGGCCTCCCATTCCCCCCCCCCCATCATTGGTGGCAGCGGAGTTCCGATCGGAGTCCCAGTTTAATCGCTGGGGCTCCGATCGGTAACCATGGCAACCAGGAAGCTACTGCAGCCCTGGTTGCCATGGTTACTTAGCAATAGTACAACAGTAGAAGATTCATACTTACCTGCTTGCTGCTGCGATGTCTGTGACCGGCCGGGAGCTCCTCCTACTGGTAAGTGACAGTTCTTTAGCAATCTGCCGCACAGACCTGTCACTTACTGCTATAGAGGGAGGGGGGGGCCGATGGTGGTTGGCACACTGTGCCACCAACGATTTAATACACTAGAGGGAGGGAGGGAGGGGGAGGGGCGATGGTGGGCGCACACTGTGCCACCAACGATATTCAAACTGGGGAGGGGGGGGGGTCTGATCTCTTACAGGGGAATATGATAGTACAATTAACCCCTTTAGGTGCCGCACCTTTTTTTTATGAATAATGCAAACGGATCCGTTATGAACGGATACAAGCGTTTGTAGATGCGCATCCGTCTGTGCAGATACCAGACGGATCTGCACCAAACGCGAGTGTGAAAGTAGCCTTAGGCCTCATGCACACGACCGTTGTTGTGTTCTGTTCCGCAAAATGGGGTTCCGTTGTTCCGTGATGTTTCTGTTTTTGTTTCCGTGTGTCTTCCTTTATTTTTGGAGGATCACCAGACATGAAGGAAAGTAAAAAAAAATCTAAGAACATGTCCTATTATTGCCCGCAAATCACGTTTCGTGGCTCCATTCAAGTCAATGGGTCCGCAAAAAAAAAAACGGAACACATACGGAAATGGATCCGTATGTATTCCGTATCCGTTCCGTTTTTTCTGAACCATCTATTGAAAATGTTATGCCCAGCCCAATTTTTTCTATGTAATTACTGTATAATGTATATGCCATACGGAAAAACGGAACGAGAAAAACGGATCAGAAACGGAAACACAACAGAAACAAAAAACGGAACAACGGATCTGTGAAAAACAGACAGCAAAACACTGAAAAAGCCATACGGTCGTGTGAACTAGGCCTAAGACAGGTTTGCCATGCAAATGATAGCAAAAAAACGGACGCGCATGACAATCTTGTGTGCCTCCGTGTTTTTTAGCAGTCCCATTGACTTGAATGGGTCTGCGAAAATAATAAGACAGGTTATATTTTTTTGATGGACTGGAACCACGGATCACGGACGCGGATGACAAACGGTGCATTAGGCGAGTTTTTAACGGACCCATTGAAAGTCAATGGGTCCGCAGAAAATCACGAAAAACGGCACAACTGACATGGAATAAAACAACGGTCGTGTGCATGAGGCCTTAGTCTGTGGCTTTTTTTTTGCAACTGCGGATTTCTTTGCAATTTGCGGATCCACAAAACACGGATGCCGGCCCGTGTGCGTTTCGCAATTTGCAGAACGGAACCGGTCGCCAATAATATAAATGGGTATTCTTGTCTGCAAAATGGACAAGAATAGGACATGCTCTATTTTTTTTGCGGGGTCACGGAACGGAGCAACTGATGTGGACAGCACACGGAGTGCTGTCTGCATCTTTTGTGGCCCCATCAAAGTGAATGGGTCCGCACCCGAGCCGCAAAAAATGCGGCTTGGATACGGAAGAAAATAACGTTCGTGTGCATGAGCCCTGATAAGGGTGGGTTCGCACTAGCATTATGGCATTCTGTTATCGGTTCTGTTTCTAACGGAATATAACGGAATGCCCAGCCGGAATGCAAAATGGAAGCCTTTGAGAGGCTTTCCGTTTTGATCCGTCACAATAGAAGTCTATGGGCAGGATTTGTCTGGTTTCCGTTATGCAGGGCAGAAAAAAAAAAGTCCTGTCGACAGGAAACCAGACGGATCCGTTATGCTGCCCATAGACTTCTATTGTGACAGATCAAAACGGAAAGCCTCTCAAAGGCTTCCATTTTGCATTCCGGCTGGGCATTCCGTTAGAAACGGAACCGATAACGGAATGCTATAACACAAGCGCGAACCCCCCTCTAAATCTGCTGAGAAACTAATCATCATAGCTGACCACTCCCATTTTACCGCCCACTTGTCCAATCTGGAGTGAGTGGTGTAAAAATGCAAAAGCTCACAAACTGCATAAATAAGTCCAAAACGTGGCAAAAATCTATTTTGCAACTTTTTGAAGCCAGAATTCATGAGTGCAGAGCGTGCTAAATTCTCACCAATGTTTTCTTTTTGTTTTTTGTTTTTTTTGCATGACATTTTTTGCACTGCATTTATTTTAGTCAAGAGATACAGCATGCTCCGTGTATGGTTTTTTTTCCGATTTTTTTTCCCTTAGAAATTCCTATAGCTCGAAAATGCCCCCAAAAATACCTGTATTAAAGTATAAAATATAAAAAAATGCTGCAAAAAAAAATAAATTTAAAAATTAAAATTATCCCTGCTCTATAATTGGATTATGCTTACTTCTAAGGATACGGCTACACGGCCCGGATTGCAGAGTGTCCGTGATCCCATAGAACTGAATGCGACTGCAGCACGAGTCACCAAAAAATCCAACACTGCTGGACTGTTTTGTGAGTTACGCAGAAATCCCATACATTTTTATGGGATCACCGCTACCCTGTGATCCTGGCCACGTCAGCTGTCGCGCGCCCAGTGTTGCCATGTGGCCGTACAACCATAATGGCATATCTCTGTTGGGTGGGACAAGCTCTTTTGGTTCCCAAGGCAGGGTTTTCACAATGGCCCCCCTCCCCTTCCTCATACAGTTTGGTATGATAGCTATTGAATGGGCAATCATTAATTTGATTTCTGTATAAGGGCTCATACCCACGAACATAAGGGCACTGTCGCGTGCAAATAGTGGTCCGCAATGCACAGGCACCGTCCGTGAGCACTCTGTGCTCCGGATGCAGACCCATTGACTTGAATGGATCCGCGATTCGCAAAATACGGCAGAAGATAGGGCATATCCGGGAGGAACGGACCCGAAAGCTCACGGAAGCGCTTCGTAGTGTTTCCTTGGGGATTCTGATCCGTGCCTCTGCTCTGCTAAAGATATAACACGTCCTATCTTTGGCCGTATCTTGTGGATCGCGGACCCATTCAAGTTCACGGGTCCGCATCCGCAGCACAGAGTGCACACGGCCAGTGCCCGTATACTGCGCACCCACCGTTTGTGGTCCGCAATATGGGCACGGAGCCCTTAACAAAACTTAATGGTTATATAAAAAAATATATCAGCATCGGGGCTCATTCACACGAACGTTGTTTTGGTCAGCATCCGAGCACCCATTCACTTCACTTCCGTGGCCCCACAAAAAAATAGAACATGTCCTTTTCTTGTCCGTTTTGCTGACAAGTATTGGCATTTCTATTATGGGCGCCCGTTCCTCAAAATGCAGAACGCACCATGTTTTGTGGATCCGGAATTTGCGGACCATAAAACAAAGCACGGTCGTGTGCACGAATGTAAGTGGTGAAGGAACGGTGAGTAACGCTTTTTTTTTGTTGCATTTTTAACCCACTCTGTCTCTTTTTAAACAGATTTTATCTCCCGGACAGGCCCTTTAAAAAAGAAAAGGCAGATATTATCTGTAGAGTAAAATAATTCGGCAATGCATCAATTAATAAAAAAATAAATACGAATAAAATGATACCTGGCCAGTGATGGTCAGTTCGCAGTGTCCGCCAGCGAACACATGCGGGCTGCCATCTTATGTAAGGTTAGACCCACCCGTCCAGCGATGCACAGGTAAGCCCTTACCTGTGCCTCTGTCGGGAGTCGGTCTGAAATCAAATGCGGTCACTGGGAGCAGACAGCCGCCGGGGGCCTTCATCGGGCTGTTCTCGGAACTGCCTGCTCCCGATGATTAGATTTGATTTCAGACCGGCTCCCAACACAGGCATAGGTAAGGGCTTACCTGTGCATCGCCGGACGGGTGAGTCTACCTTACTAAAGATGGCAGCCCGCATGTGTTCGCTAGCGAATAATGCGAACTGACCATCACTGTACCTGGGACTCGTTTCTAGGGCACAACCGCAATATTAGAATAATAATAATAATGATATTTTTATAGCGCTTTTCTCCCTGGGGACTCAATATAAAGTGGAATTTTACCAGTTCACATGGAGAAGAGGGATCAGAGAGCCAGTTATTTAATGTCTGTGACTTTTCAACACATCTGACTGGGGTCATCCATGCTGGAGGAACAACCCCATTCACATGTGTGGAACTGATTCTCAGTCACAGAAAATTCTGCAGCAAATCAGTAAGTAGTTAGTGGGTCATTAATCAAACAGGTATAAAGTAGAACTGGCTTAGTTGTCCATAGCAACCAATCAGATTCTACCTTTCATTTTGGACAGCTCCTTTGGAAAATGAAAAGTGGAATCTGATTGGTCGCTATGGGCAACACAGCCAGTTCTACTTTACACCAGTTTGATAAATGATCCCCCTACCTAAATACATCCTTTATACTTTTGGTTCCACTCTTGTGTTTGGCTAACAAATCTATGCAAAAACTACGGGGGAGATTTATTAAACTGGTGTAAAGTAGAACTGGCTGTGTTGCCCATAGCAACCAATCAGATTCCACCTTTCAATTTCCAAAGGAGCTGTGAAAAATGAAAGGTGGAATCTGATTGGTTGCTATGGGCAACACAGCCAGTTCTACTTTACACCAGTTTGATAAATCTCCCCCTATGGCCTCTTTTACACCGGCGTGTGCGCCCCGTTGCCGTATTGCGGACCGCATTTGCGGATCCGCAATACACGGGTGCCGTTCCGTGGGCATTCCGCATCACGGATGTGGACCCATTCACTTCAATCGGTCCGCAAATCCGGAGATGCGGAATGGTGCGGAACGGAACCACTACGGAGTGCTTCCGTGGGATTTTGTCCCATGTCCTATCTTTTTGCAGAACGGACGGATGGCGGACCCATTCAAGTGAATGGGTCCGCGATCCGCTGCGGCTGCCCCATGGACTGTGATTGTGCATTGCGGCCCGCATTTTGCGGATTTTCACGTGAGCATACTAATATATCCACTATACAGACATATCACTGTTGAAATTGCATCAGTGTGTCAGTATATCATCAATTTTACTGATCAGTAAGTCCTTATTCAGACGTCGGCGAATCGCGAACATGTGCTGTCCGTGTTCTCTACAGACAGCACACGTACCCATTGCTTTTAAGGCATGTATTCACACACCTATGATTTACCATGATCCAGGCTTACAGCACGGAAGTATGCCCCATGTTTGTCTGTGTTTACTGATCCATTGTTGGTTGGGGTAAATCCTTCGAGGAATGTGCACCATGAAATGCAGTGCAATCTGTAAGCAACATGTTATAGAGCAGGAGGAGCTGAGCAGATTTAGGGCTCATGAGACGAACGTCTGCCGACCTGGCCAGTACTGCGGCCCGAAAACAGCGGGTCTGCAATATACGGGCCTTGGCTGTTTTTGCACCGCATCATGGGTGTGGACCCATTCACTTGAACGGGTCTGCAATCTAAAAGGTGAGGTGGAACGGAGTCACGGAACCCCACGGAAGCACCATGGAGCGCTTTCATGGGGTTTCTGTCCATGCCTTCGCACTGCAAAAAAGTACTGCATGCACTACTTTTTTGCGGTGTGGACCGTCGGATGTGTATCGCAGACCCCATTCAAGTGAATGGGTCGACGTCTGCATACGGCGGCCCTACGGTTGGTGGCCATGCATTGCGGACCACAGTTTGGTTGTGTGCATTATATGTTTGTAGCAAAATAGTCCTCAAAACCTGCATTTATTCATTTTAGGCCTCATGCACACGACCGTTGTTTCATTCCGTGTCCGTTGTTCCGTTTATTCGTGATTTTCTGCGGACCCATTGACTTTCAATGGGTCAGTTGAAAACTCGGCTAATGAACCGTTTGTCATCCGCAGTCCGTGATCCGTGGTTCCAGTCCATCCAAAAAAAATATAACCTGTCCTATTTTTTTTAATGGAAAACGGTTCGCGAACCCATTCAAGTCAATGGGTCAGTGAAAAAACGCGGAGGCACACAAGATTGTCGTCCGCGTCCGTTTTTTTCCTATCATTTGCATGGCAAACTTGACTTTTTTTTTACTTTCCTTCATGTCTGGTGATCCTCCTAAAAATAAAGGAAGACACACGGAAACAAAATCGGAAACGGATCACGTAATAACGGAACCCCATTTTGCGGAACGGAACACAACAACGGTCGTGTGCATGAGGCCTTATACAATGATATTTAACTGCCTAAAATCCAGAATATTCAATAATCTGGCACCTAAGAAGTCTCATTTCATACTATTTTCATATTTTGCAAGCTGTTTCTCTCTCTCTCTCTCTCTGGACATTGGAAACATCTCTCCATGTGTATACCTTTTAGCGTTCAACGCAAAAATATTATAATGTCGGTTGGACTATGTGCAAGCATTAAAGGGTTTTTTAAGATATTTGATCAGGATAGGCCATCAATATCAGATTGGCGGGGTCTAACTCCAGACATCCCTGCCGATCAGGTTTTTTAAGGAGGTCACTGCACTCACTGGAGCTCTGGCAAGCATTGTGGTCTCTTCACAGTTTTCCACAGCGCCACACATTGAATAGTGGCTGAGCTTGGTATTGCAGCTCAGCTCCATTCACTTGAATAGGACTGAGCTGCGCCTAGGTCACGTGACTGATGTACGGTGATGTCACTGACCTAGGAAGAGGCCTAAGCACTCAAAGAGCGACGCAGCCTCTTCAAGCAGCTGATCTGCAGGGGTGCTGGGAGTCGGACCCCATGCTATCTGATATTGATTACTTATCCTGAGGATAGGCCATCAATATTAAATTCACAGATTTTTTTCATCTTATCTATTTATCCCTCTATTCATATTTGTATGTAATTTTATATGTGTATATATATATTATAAAAAAAACTTTTTATTATCCCTCTAAATATATATATTGAGAAAGGCTTCATGTTGGAGCTGAAATGTCGCCTCACTTATGGGTGAATAAATACATCCCTTTTTTTACCACAATCTTGGAGCGCTGCTCTATTTTCCAGCTATACAATTTGGGTAAGCCTCTCATTTGGAGCTAGCACCCATTCACAATATTGGTTGGTGCTGCCATATTTTCACATATATATATATATATATACATATATATATATATATATATATATATACATGAAATATTACAGCTGCTTGGGGTAAATATTCTGATAATCATAATCGTGAGCAGGTAGCTACATAATCTTAAATGGCACCCCCCTTCCCCCATGGAGATAAAGTGTCATTTTAGGACAAATCACCAGAAAATCTTGACCTTTGTTGCTACTCTATGAGACAGTTTAGAGTATTTGCTGGTGTGATTGACAGCTGTCACAGTCAGAGCAGCACCTTCCTTATGTTACTATATTATATTAGTATTATATTATATTATGGGACTGCAGTGAGAAGGTTTGTTTGTTTATTTATATATCACCGCAACAATGTATCAACTCTGCAAACCATGAAACAAGCAAGAAGAAGGAGAAGGAAGCGAGCAGCCTGTGAGGATGGCCGTCCAGAGGGTAGGAGGAGGTGACCCCAGTGGCAGCCCCTCTCTGCTCCCTGACCCAGTGGCAGCCCCTACTCACTGCACTCTCTGCTCTCTCTCTCTCTCCTCAGATCGAGGCTCTGCTCTCATTTTCCTCCCTGAGTCTCTCATTTCCACTCTGGAGCAGCCGAGGGACCCTCAGGGTCGAAGGTTTCACCCTGTCTGCTCCTTCTGACAGCACCTCCCGACCCCCCCAGCCCTCATGGAGGGGCTCCCAGCCCAGCACTGAAGGCAGCCCAGGGACACAAGCAGCAAGGTAAAAGAATCTTCATCCTCAGCCCACATTTTTATAGCAAAGAGGGGGGGGGGGGATGTAAATCAGATAGAAACAACACACAAAGCCTGTGGGTTAGAGGTGCCTTGTCATTGCTAGCAGCAGGGCAGACAGGGGCTGTGCCCCCCACCCCTACATCACAGCACAGGGCAAGGAGGGGGGGGGCAGAGCAGGGGGCCACTCATTGGGCTTGTACTGGGTTGCATGATTTTTCTTTGCTAATTAATTGGAGAGCGACATGATCTGCCCTCTCCCTCCCACCTCTCTCTCTTCTTCCTTCCTTCCCTTTCTGTCCCTCTACTTCCAGGTGGAATGGAGGGATCAGCAGGCATCATTTTGCAAGGTCTGGGGGGCATTGCAATGTCACATCAGGCCAAGGGAAGGGAGGGGGGGCAGACACCACTGAATAATATTCCCAGGGAGATGTCTATTGTGATGGAGGCTGGGCAGTCATATACAGACACATCCCCCCCCCCCTCCTCCTCCTCCTGCATATACACATATACTGTATGCACCGACTATTATATGCCATAGCAAATCCTCCTGGTGATCTGAGGCCTTGGCCAGGCGAGGGGACTTGTGCGTTACAACAGAAAGCACATAAGTAAGTCGTTGAAATGTGTGCACGAAAAAAAAAAAAAACAGGAAAAAAAAAAAAAGAACTATTTTTTTTCACATTAGGGGCCTGTTATAATAGGCACAAGTTAGATTTAAAAAAAAAATGGTGTTCAAGGGGTTAAAAAGTCTTTGGCGCGACCACCGTGATATAAGGCTATGGCTAGGTAGGACTACATAGCAGAGCCTTTCATCTTTTAAACCCGTTGCATGAATTTATTAATTTTTTTTAACCCCGTCTAAAAGCTGGGAAGAGGTCGTCGCAGGTCTAAAATAATAAAAAAAAATATTTGGTTTGTTTTATTGAATATTTTCGGTTGGATGTTCTAAATCTAAGCACATTGTGATATTTATATAGGATGTGTATTTTGGTGGATTTAAGCTCCAAAAAAAATAAAAAAGTGGGGGGGGGAAATCTTGTAATAATTTTAGGTGCCACTGGTATAATACTTTTGTCCTTAAGCATCACATGGTACCACGCTATTTAAAAAAAAAAATTTTTTTTGCTACACATCGTCATTTAAAAATACAAAAAGGTTGTTGTTTTTTGGACATCTCTTTAAAATATTCCCTTCGGGTTTTGCAAATCTAATCTTAATGATTTACGGAATAATGAAACCCCAAAAAATTTGCAAAAATAATTATTATATAGGTTAAGACTCATCTACCCCATGCAGTTATCATAAAGAAGACGCCCCCCCCCCTTCTCCTTTCCCTGCCGCTTTTTAATAGCTTGTCCCCTAATAATCGCTCAACCTGTCATATTCCTGGCGCAGTGAAATAATATTAATATCTTTCATATATCCCCCCCCCTTCTTCTCTTTTTCGTCTGTCATGTCCCCCAGACTCTGGATTTCACAGTGCAGTGGCCAGCCAAGTGCATGCTCATGTCACAGCCTTTGGTCACTGATTGTAATCAATCAATCCCAGAATAAGGCAGAGGGGAGGGGGAGAGAGAGAGAGAGACAGGGAGTGTGTCAGCCAGAGAAAGAGAGAGAGAGCGAGAGGACTGAGAGGAGACACTGAGGATCAGCCAGCAGGGAGATCTACAGGGGGAAGACCATCAGCGATCAGCATTCAGCCCAGCATGGACTTTAATAGGTAGCGAGCAGCACTCTCTATCAGCCTCACAGACTTTGCAAACTCCTAAAACCATCCCTTTCCAGGAGAGGTATAGATTTTAGTGGCATGGATGGACCCTTTAAGAAAGCATCAATGTGCATGTCCATGTGTTTGCATCATGCTATGTACTAACAGAGCGAGGACAGCTAGTGATACTATGTGTCTATCCTTGCATCCTTGTATACTTATACCATGTATTTTTTGTTGGGGGGGGGGGGGGGGGATGTTTTGAATGGCAATGTTGTGTTGGACTTTGCTGCCTAAAGGGTTGATGTCATTGTGTAGACCTCTGCTATGAGGTCTGGGGGGGGGGGGAGGTTTTGCGCAAATACAGTATTTACGTGGCGAATAATGGGCACCTGCTTTGTGGGGTGGTAAGACTGGCATCCGCTGTACGCTGTATGTGCAAACATGTGGGAGATTGCTAGTGAGCGTAGGGTCGGGGGGTAGCTTCTGGATTTAGATTGTGTAACGCCGGTTTACTTTGCTGATGTATTATATTGGTTCATTTCTTGGATGATTGAATTGCAGCGTGGAAGGCTAAATTCCTGCCAATTATCCGCAGCTAGTGTTTCCCAGCTCCGCAATTAAAGTACGATGCATATGATGTGGCACGTTTCGCTGCTGCAGAAACGGCTTCATGGACTTTCCAAATGCTTAGAAATTAATAACAGTTTGATTAAAACCCACAGTTATCACAATGGCAGCCCCCCCCCCCCCCAATACCATGCGTTCCAGAAGCCGGGACGGCTGCTGTCCTAAAGTCCACTTCATACCGATGCAGATGGGAAGCCTTTGTTCTGTACTTACCTATGATTTTAATTGTCGCTTAATAAAATAGATCCATATACATTATTGATACCTCGGACTGTCCTCCTTGTGTGATTGTAGGAGAGATTTAAATTGGTGGTGGAGGGGGGGGGGGGATGCAGAACTGATAGCTGTATACGATATCAGCCATAGCTGTGTGTATGGAGGGCGAGTAATAGGTTTCGTCTGTCTGTGATAAGTGGAGTATGTCATTTATTATATATTATGGTATAGATAGATGTCTGCGAAGTAGACGCAAGTTCATATCAATTTGGTTGTGTTCAAACTTTGAAAAGAGTCTACTCATTTATCCGGATCTTTTCTTTAGACTGTACTGTGTATATATATATATATAGTCAGCTATATCCTGATTATTTGTGTGCATATGTCTGCGGTACTGTACGTAAGAGTGTATATTATTGTATTAGTATATGTAGATAGATGATAGAGCGTATTTTGTAACCCGGTTGAATTTGTCATTTAGTTATCTTTAAGCATTTCTATAATTCCGTGACTTAAGGTGACTTATTAAGTTTATCGTCCTGCGCCAAACCACAGAGGGCAGATTGCCAAATTACAGAATGAGCTCTGCTTTCTGGTCTATAATGCATGTAAAAGTTTTAAATTGAGACCCATCACATGCCTATAAATCTGAAGGCCCGTGGACACATAGCACAATATCTATCTATCTATCTGACTTTCCTCTTTTCTGAAAAGTAAGCTGTTTCTTGAGTTGGTAAAGTATTGAGTTCTGATTTTAGTATTGACATGTTTTTCTATCTTTTTATGTAGAGAAAAATATCTACATAATATCTATATCAGTCTATATGTCAAATCATTCTACTAGTGAGTAGTAGGAGGCTAAAGTTTGAATTCTTAAATATAATATTGAGACTCTTCTATCTATCTATCTATCTATCTAAAAAAAACAAAAAGTAGCCGCAGCACAGTCAATGTGAAGTTGGGTGCAATCCCTCCTGAACTTGAGGCAAAAGTCCACAGACAATATCCAAAAAGCCAATGATGAGGCAGCGCTCCAATATCCGTGAAGGCTGTCGGACCTGCTTATTTCCCCAGTCGCAACGTTTCAGCCCAGCTCAATGATATTGGAGTGCTGCCTCATCATTTGCTTTTTGAATATCTATCTATTTTTATGTAGAGTAAGCTATTTTGGGGTTGATAAAGTATTGAATTTAAAATATAGTATTGCGATGTTTTAATCTGTCTTTTTTATGTAGAGATAGAGTGAGATATAGATAATTCGAAGGATCCGTTCACACGTCCGTAGAATGGGTCCGCATCCGTTCCGCAAATTGCTGAATTCGTTCTCTATGGGGCAGGAATGGATGCGGACAGCACACAGTGTGCTGTCCGCATCCGCATTTCCGGAGCGCGCCCCCCCGATCTTCCGGTCCGCGGCTCCGTAAAAAAATAGAACATGTCCTATTCTTGTCCGCAAATACGGACAAAAATAGGCAGTTCTATGGGGGTGCCGGCCCGTTGTATTGCATATCCGCAATACACTACGGATGTGGGAATAGACCCTAAGGCTCCATTCACACGTCCGGATCCACGGATCCGCAAAACACGGACACCAGCAATGTGCGTTCCGCCTTTTGCGGACCGCACATCGCCGGCACTAATAGAATATGCCTATTCTTGTCCGCAATTACGGACAAGAATAGGACATGTTCTATTATTTATTTTTTTTGGAAATAGAAATGCAGACCCGGAAGAGCGGGTCCGCATTTCCGGAGCCGGGCAGCACATCGTGCGGCCCCATAGGAATGAATGGGTCTGCAATTCCGTTCTGCAAATTGCGGACGTGTGAATGGACCCTAAGTATTGTATAATTCTACTAATGGGCGGCGGGTTGATAAAGTTTGGATTCTAAAACAGAATTTTGAGTCTGTCTGCCTGTCTATCGGTCTGTCAGTCTCTGTTTCTATCTCTCTCTATCTCTCTCTCTATCTCTCTCTCTCTATCTCTCTCTCTCTATCTCTCTCTCTATCTCTCTCTCTATCTCTCTCTATCTATCTCTCTCTCTCTATCTCTCTCTATCTCTCTCTATCTCCATATGACAGTTTTACCAGTTGGTACCTAGTGGGTAATAAAATCACCCCATGTAGTATTTGCTATATAGAGATCAACTTAAGTATTCTTTGTCCTTAACTGATGTAGCAGAGCTGAATTTGCCTTTTTACTTCTCGATAATATTAAGCAATAGGTTTACCTTGCAGTCCCATGTAAAGCAACTCTATCGTGATATCACAATGCGTGGGTGACTCTAGTACTGCTTTAGCTTTGATGCGCAGGAGCTGAGGCCTTGTTGTAAACTTTTGTGCTGTGCTGTTTGTTGTGTGCGGCTGTGATCGCAGGATGTTTACGTGCGGTATTATGTCTTCATCGTTATTGTGAGGTTTATCTGTTTCTCTGCTCCATTCGTTAACATCTGTCTGGTTATTCGGATTCTTGTAGGAACGCTGCCTTTGTGTATTTCGCATAGGTATTTACCTCACAGGAAGGAATAATTGTGTCATTTCTCACCGCAGCAAGAATCCAGTTGTAAATGAGGATAGCTGCGAGCCAGGCCGCGGAGGAAAGCAGGTGTTGTCTCAGAGAGAGCGGCCATTGACAGGAAAATTAGGGAAAGCAGCTGCTGATGGGACCATTTTTGGGAGGTTTAATTGCATTTTTATTTTGCATCTGTAAAGGGACGATCTCTCATCGGATACGTTTTGGTCCAAGAAAATATTTTTGGAAAAGGATAATCACGGCTTTATGTTAGGATTTAAAAAAAAAAGTAAGCAAATCGGATCCTGCGCGGCTACAGCAATACAGGACGTCACAGTATGTATAGTGTACGAAAGGGTTAAATAATGGCATCACTGTACAGTGAGGTGAAATGTAGATTATAAATAATCGGGACGGTGTCATGCATGTTGCAGATATAGCAAAGATGAGTTTGTTATTTGGGCCATATTTATGGGCTTACATTGGACTTGAGGTGAAATGACGGCATTGCTTTTTTTGCTTAAAGGGAATCTGTCACCAGGATTTTGTGTATAGAGCTGAGGACATGGGTTGCTAGATGGCCGCTAGCACATCTGCAATACCCAGTCCCCATAGCTCTGTGTGCTTTTATTGTGTAAAAACACTGATTTGATACATATGCAAATTAACCTGAGAAGAGTCCTGTCCCTGACTCATCTCACATACAGGACTCATCTGAAGTTCATTTGCATATGTATCAAATTGGTTTTTTTACACAATAAAAGCACACAGAGCTATGGGGACTGGGTATTGCGGATGTGCTAGCGGCGATCTAGCAACCCATGTCCTCAGCTCTATACCCAAAATCCCGGTGACAGGTTCCCTTTGAGAGTTAAACTTTGAGTACCAATTCAGATATCTATCTAAAAAAGAAAAAACTCCACGGCACATCCCAGGCTTATATCAAATAAAGTGTATTTCATTCACCAAACGGCAACGTTTCAGTCCTCTCACTGAGACCTCTCTGCTGTGCTGCTCACACCTCTTGGTTTTGTATATCTATTATCTATCTATCTCTGTTTATATCCATCTATCTATCTATCTATTATCTATCTATTTATCTATTCATCTATCCATCTATCTATCTATCTATCTATCTATCATCTATCTATCTTCTATCTTCTATCTATCTATCTATCATCTATCTATCACCTCTATTATCTATCCATCTATCTATTTATCTATTCATCTATCTATCTATTTATCTATCTATCTATCTATCTATCTATTTATCTATCTATTTATATATCTATTTATCTATTCATCTATCTATCTATCTATCTATCCATCTATCTGTCTCTTAAGAGAAAGGTCCTGTGATGGGACTGAAACGTTGCTGCTGTGAACATGGGTGAATAAATCACTTTCTGCATACATCTGGAGTGCTGCGCTCTATTTATGCCTATGGTTATATCTATCTACCGCATATATCTCTTTATATCTATCTATATCATTATCTGTCTATCTGTCCATCATATAACTATCCAATCTTATCTATTTATATTTTGCAAAGCTGAGTTTGTCATTTTGCATGACTGACTGACTCGTTCAGCTCTGCTACATATATGCATTTGCCATCCTATATACCGCTATACTTTGCATTTACAGTATGAAGATCTGAATCAATGCAGTTGTGTAGAAGAAACCATCCTGATGTGTCTATATCCATGGTATCGAGGATTACCAGTGACAAACTTCTAATCATTTGTTTTAGTACTTTTTTTTTTTTCTAGTTTTACAGAGTTTAAATATATATTTTTTAATTAGACATTGTCAGGGGCCACATATCAGGCTGCTCTGTGGTGTCTGCAGTATATATATATATTTGACTGGGGTTCAGTTCAGTCAACAGAGTCAATTTAGATCCAGTTTGATTTCCACCCGAAATGAAAAATGCTCCAGTTTTTCCTGAAAAGTTGTGTGGGACGCTCCGAGGTCTCCCAGGACTCATCCTTTTTCTCTCTAGTCTCTCATCTTTTTTTCTTTATTCTTGTATTCATTTATTCATCTTCTCTCTGTCCCAAATAATGGAATCGGATACAACTCAAATTTGTGCAAAAATTGGGTTGAATCGCGTTGATTTTGAATCAATTCGCTCATCTCTATTCCACACATAATCATAATTCCCAGTAGCAGACAGGTAATAGGACTCATACCTGTAGTAGTATTTGGGATTTGTCTGGTATGGATCCGAAATCTGAGGCCCTAGAGTGTACCTCCATATATTACTCTTATTTTACGCCATGGGACACCGATATTTTTTCACGGTATTCATGGGAAATGGGGTGAAAAATAATCGGGGCATATTTCAAACTTTAGAAACTATATAAAATATGGTGTAATATTTGCTGGTATATCGAGTACCTCTCCTTGAACCCATGGGCATGGCGATGTTCTGTGCCTGGGGCCTTATGCAGAAGTCCCAGGTATTGCCAGATAGAGTAGAATCCCTTTAAGGACTTATTCACACAACCGTATGGCTTTTTCAGTGTTGGATCCGTTTTTTTGTTTCAGTAGTGTTTCCAGTTCCATTCCATTTTTCCATATGGCATATATAATATACCGTAATTACATAGAAAAAATTGGGCTGGGCATAACATTTTTAATAGATGGTTCCGCAAAAACGGAAGAGACATATGGAGTACCTTCCGTATGTGTTATGTTTTTTTTAATGCGGACCCATTGACTTAAATGGAGCCACAGAACGTGATTTGCGGGCAATAATAGGACATGTTCTATCTTTGAGAGGAAAAACGGAAATATGGAAAAATGGAATGCATACGGGGTACACTCCATTTTTTTTTTTTGCAGAACCATTGAGATGAACGGTTCCGTATACGGAAAGCAAAAAACGTTCGTGTGAACGAGCCCTAAATAAAAGGATCTGTCAAATGTCAGACGATCAAACATTCTGGATTATCATATAAAAGAGATCACCGCTGCGGACACTACTAATGCATTACACGTGCTGCCCGTCTGTGTAGATGGGATCCTAGGAATTATTTTTTTCTTCATTATTTTATATTATTTTTTATACTTTTTTCCTACTAATTCTTTATTTTTAGATTATTATTATTATTATTTTTTTTATTCTTGAAGGTAATGATCTGCTGGCATGTCAGACACTGAGGGGTTAAAGGTTGCCAGCATTGAACATCACAAGAAATTAGTAATCAAAGGACTACTGTGCAGACAGGCATGTGATGGAGTACAGGCCCGGCGCTGCCTGCCCTCTTTCCTTCAGTCCCCCGTATCATATAGGCCAGGGATCAGCAACCTCCGGTACTCCAGCTGCACTGAACTACAATCTCCCAGCATGCACAATTGCCAGGCTGTTCTCATGGAAGTAAAAGGAGGATTCCGGGAGTTGTAGTTTCAGAACAGCAGGAGTACCAGAGGTTGCTAATCACTGGTATAGGTCTTATTAAGGAATATATATATATTTGTAAATATGCATGTATAATAAATATATATATTTAATGTGTGTGTGTGTGTGTGTATATAAATATGTTTGTGTACTGTATTTTATTCATTTAATATTTGTCTTTATTTTAATTATAAAAATTTATATTCAGTTTGCTTAACTTTATCTATCATTTTGAAATCTGAAACATTGCAGAGATTTATCAAAACTAAAGCCTAAGGCCTCTTGCCCACGACCGTATACCCTCCGAGATATACGGTCCGTGAGCGGGCCATATGTCCCGAAGCGGCATTGACCGTACGCACGGAAGCGCACAGTATCATAGATTACAATGATGCTGTGCAGGTCGGGCCGCCCGCGGGGCTATTGTACTATGATCGTATGAGTGCGGGACAATAGTCCCGCGGGCGGCCCGACGTCCACAGCATCGTTGTAATCTATGATGCTGTGCGCTCCCGTGCATGCGATCAATGCGGAGGGCATACGGTCGTGGGCAAGAGGCCAAAATTAGAGAGGTAGCCATAACACCCTGTCAGAATGTCTATGGCGAACAAGTGCGCGCGCCTTCCCTTCATGCAGCTGATCGGCAGGGGCGCTGGGTGTGATTTGATATTGATGACCTATCCTGAGGATGGTAAAATAGCAATGATTAAGAGCAGCACCCATGGACCTTCTCGACATCGCCGGAATGCAGCAGCCCGTCCACGTCCGTAGATCCCCCAACGGTCCACAGTTCAGTAATCAAACAGGTGACGGCAGCATCTCCGGTCGATCCATGAAGGTGTACAAAAAGAGCAATAAAGTGCAACATTTCGGCTACATACTAGCCTTCATCGAGCATAATATTTACTGATAAAGGCTAGAATGTAGCCGAAACGTTGCACTTTATTGCTCTTTTTGTACACCTTCATGGATCGACTGGAGATGCTGCCGTCGCCTGCGGTTTGATTAGTATCCTGAGGATAGGTCATCAATATTACAAGCCTGGAGAACCCCTTTAAGTATTCTAAGAATATGGAATTCTACATTCCCTTTCCTTGCTTTGCACGCATCAATATATTTAATATTCTTGACCTATAACCACATAAGCCAATAATAAAGATATAGCAGAGCTATGTTTGTCTCTTAACCCTACGGAGTAGTTGCAGTCCCATGTAAAAAAAAAAATGTCATAATGCACCATGGTGGAAATTTATCAAATGAAAACTGACTTAATCGCTCCCCCGTAGCCACCAATCGGAATCCACCTCGTGAAAAATGAACAATGGAATTTGGTTGCTATGGGCGACTAAGCCCGTTTTTCTTTACGCCAGTTTTGATACATCGCCCCCAGCCCCATTATGTAATGGACAGAGGATCTGCCTGTGATTGTGGAATTTGGCGCTATGTGCGTGTCCTCATTTAACCCCTGTATACAGTATGAGGCTTCACGATTTAACCAGTTCCTATCTGTTGTCGGGCTGCAGCCTTGGCTCGTTCACGTAGCACGCCTTACTTGCAGTGAACGTTTACACTAGGCTAGTGTTCATCTGGACTGGTTAACGTATCCCCCGCCCCGGCGTTGTGCAGCATATGGACTGCCATATCGAATAGGTTGTAAAATAATAAAGTGACTGACCAGTGTTTTACCATCTGTCCTAAAATGGGCGGTTGTTGAACATTAACCACGAGACCATGCGATGCCGTCAGACTCCTGATTAACGACCTCTTTGCCTGTTTGCAGTGTCCCTTTAATATTAAATGGGTTTTCCGGTTTTACATAAATGAAGCTTAATCGCTCTACAATTAAAAAGTTCATCTGTTTTCGTATATTTTTGGAGGGAGATTTATCAAGAGAGAAATTTTTAAAGTCCGTTTTTGCAGGTGTCTGCGTTGCCGTAATTTGCCCCAAGTTTATCAAATGTCACACAGTGTTTGATGAATTTGGTGCATCTTTAAATCTAACATTTCCGTCTTGAGATGTTCATCCGTTTCTATGCCCCCCCCCCACCTTTACTAGAGTAGGGCTGCGACGAAAATAAAGTCGCAGTAGATAAATCTAGTGACACATTTCCGTTAAACACTTTAAGGGCTTATGCACACGGCCGCAGTTTTAGTCCACATCCGATCCGCATTTTTTGGCGGATCGGATGCAAACCCATTCATTTCAGTGGGGCAGCAAAATATGCAGACAAGCTGCTGGGTCTTAGCAAACTCGGATTGAACAGACTTGTACAACTTCTGGAGGCTGTATTCCCCCATAACTGGGACTAATACGTCAGCGGTTCACAGACCCAATAAAGTCAATGGCTCTGCAAAAAGAAAAGCAAATGTCATACGGACGTCATCCACATTTTGTGGATCCGCGTTTTGTGGACAGCAAAATACATACGGTCGCGTGCATGAGGCCTCGGATTGCTGTCAGTAAATAAGAACATTGGTGTTTACTTTCGGAGGCTGTAAGGGTCCATTCACACATCCGTGTGTGTTTTGCGGATCCACAAAACACGGACAGCGGCAATGTGCGTTCCGCATTTTGCCGGCACTAAGAGAATATGCCTATTCTTGTCCGCTATTGCGGACAAGAATAGGACATGTTCTAGTTTTTTCAGGATCGGAATTGCGGATCCAGAAGTGCGGGTCAGCAATTCCGGATCGGGGCCGCACGTCGTGCGGCCCTATAGAAATGTATGGGTCCGCAATTCCGTTCTGCAAAGTGCAGAATGGAATTGCGGATGTGTGAATGGACCCTAAACCAGTGCATAGCTAGTCTTGCTTACGGTCGTATCCTGTCTGATCAGTGCTCTGTGAGCTAAATGCCTCATCACCACCTGCACAGATCTTACTAAGGGATCATGCACGCAACCGGATGTATTTTGCGGTCTGAAAAACGCAGATCTGCAAAAAAAAAACAATAACGGATGATGTCCGTGTTGCATCCGGGTTTTTTTGCAGATCCATTGTAACAATGCCTGTCCAAAATGGGCAAAAATAGGACATATTCTATTTTTTTATTTTTTTTTGTTGAACAGACATATGAACACGGAATGCACGTTTTTTCGCTGCCCCATTGAAATGAATGATTCGGAATACGGAACGGACACAGATAGAAACAAAGTGCTTGCGTGCATGAGCCCTAATGGTGCATTTACATGGGATGTTTTGTACTACAAAGTTAAAACCTGTGTGTGTGTTTTTTTTGTTTGTTTTTTGAGGTTTTGAATGCACGATCAAAAACATCCGATGTACTGTACATGCACCTTTAAAGGGTTTTCCAAGATTTTATTACTGATGACCTACCAGTATAGGTCATCAGTATCTGATCGGTGGGGGTCTGACACACCGGGACCCCTGCTGATCAGCAATTTGAGAAGGCTCCGGCTCCTGTGAGCGCCACGGCCTTCTAACGGCTTTTACTAACTAGGCCATATGATATCGCGTTTATCGGTCACGTGCGTAGGCGCAGCTCAGCCCCATAGAAGGGAATGGGGCTGAGCTGCGATACCAATCACGGCCACTATACAGTGGATGGCGCGGTGTCGGACCCTCACAAAACATAGGTCATCAATAAATTTTTTTTAGAGTTTGATACAGTGCAAATCTGCAGTCTGCAGTCCAGGCCATTTAGCTCACAGAGCGTTGTGTCGACTGGTTACAATTGTATCTACTGTCTGCCTGTATTTATGTTTGATATATGATGCTTTGTTGTACAGATGTAGCAGAGTTTACAGTCAGTCATATAAGGGGTTAACTAGGTGTGATGACCAAGTGTGACTGTTAACTCTGCTACATCTGTATTATCAGTACACGGTAACACAGTGCCACATGTATGCCATATGGTGGCTCTGCAAAGCATGGTATAGGCAGATATATTCTCCCCTAGAAGCAAGGCCATACTGTAGCAACATATGCTGTAATCTTCACAATGTATCTTCATATGGAACATTGCACAACGTATTGGAATCCAACAAAAAAAAAGCATGCCATATTCCATCAGACACCGAATTATGGAGGAACTGTGTGGAAAGGACAGCATATGGCGGCACAGTATGTCACTCCGATGTCTCCTAATGCAGTATAATGGCTCTGTACTACCCAACTAGCGTGGGGTCGTAATATGGTGGTGTACATGAGCCGTGCATCCCTTCTGCTGGGCCGTGGTGGTAGAAATGTTCCCCGACTGGGTAACTGCTATAACCGCCATCAGTCATTGATGGAACAACATGGGTATTTATTGCAAAACCTGCTGAATAATAGTAGTGTAATATGAGGGAGCATGATCTGCCATAGAAATGTATTCGCAGGTCATGGACAGAATGCAAAATGAATCTGCGCAAAAGTAAAAAGCGATAACAGAGGCATTCAACGTCTCGAATACGAAGCTGACATTGCGGAGAGGGTTTTGTCATGACAACATACTTGTCATTGCCCTCGTCCAATCAAATAAATAAAAAAATTATATTCAGGGCAACAAAAGGCGAATCTGATGCCTGTAGCACTTAAGGTTATTATTCCCTAGGCTGTTCTAGTGGCGAAATCTGTTCTAAAACAGATATACAAATAGTACAATGAATGTTTGGGCAGATTACAATGTATCTACAATGTCATAAACGGAACGTACCCATAGGCGTCTACAAATAGAAGAAGACTCCAGATTCAATGGTCTCCGGGTCGGATATTACAGCCCAGTCATGGGGCTTGTATTGTGGACCCCAAATGGCATCCTAGACTACTCCGTTTAAGGCCTCATGCACACGACCATTCAGTTTTTTTGCGGACCCGCAAAACACGGAAATCGCCCGTGTGCCTTCCGCAATTTGCGGAACGAAACATGCGGCCCATTGTAGGACATGTTATATATATTTTTTATTTTTTTTTGCGGGGATACGTAACGGAGCAACGGATGCGGACAGCACACGGAGTGCTGTCTGCATCTTTTGCGGCTCCATTGAATTGAATGGGTCCGCACCCGAGCCGCAAAAACTGCGGCTCGAATGCAGACCAGTTAAAAGGGTTGTGTGCATGAGGCCTAAGGGATTGTCTAGTTTACATACTTTCACAGGTTTTGCGGTTCGGCGAATTCCATTATGGATTCCGTTAGCACGGAAAATAACAGAATTCTATGACGGAATGAAAAACGGAAGCCTTTAAGAGGCATTCCTGTTTGCATTCCGTCATAATAGAAGTCTATGGGCCGCATAACGGATCTGTCTGGTTTCCGTCATGACTGATATGTTTTGTGGCATAACGGAACGGATGCGGCCACAAAACAGAAAAAAAAAACACAGGTATGGAACAACTGATCCGTTAAAATCAGATTGCAAAACTACAACGGTCGTGTGCATGAGCCCTTAAAGTCCTTATTTTCTGCAATTACGTTCAGTGTTTCAGTTTTTTTCCGCGTGGGCTTTGATACGTTTTTCACGCTCGGGGGGGGGGGAAAATATGAAATTAAGACTTACAAAAAAACCATATCCGGATTATGTTCGGATGCAATGCGTTTTTCACTGAAGCCCCATTGACTTCTGTGCAGCCAGGCCAGAATAGAGAACATGCTGCGATTCTCACGCAACGCAGAAATGATGCGTGAAAAACAACGCTCATGTGCACAGACCCATTGAAATGAATGGATCAGGATTCAGTGCGGGTGCTATACGTTCACGTCACACGTTGCACTAGCGCAGAAAACTCGCTCGTGTGAACAGGGCCTTAGGCAGTGGCGTACCAAGGGGGGGGGGGCGGCCCGCCCCGGGTGCCACTCACAAGGGGGGTGCCATGACGGAGTCACCCCTCCATCCACTGCTGCACCGCGACGCGACTCCGCCAGGCGCCGGCTTCTGTCGAAGGATTATTGCGGCGGCGCGCAACATGACGTCACGACGCTGACGCCGCGCCGCCTTCACCGAAGCGGAAGGATCCATTACCAGCGGTCGGACGGAGCCTGAGGCATCATCAAAATGTGAGTAAATAATTGTGTAATTAAGGGGTGTGTGTGTGTGTAATTAAGTGGGGGATTGTAATTAAGGGAGGGGGTGTAATTAAGGGGGGGTGTAATTAAGGGAGGGGGTGTAATTAAGGTGGGGAGGGAGGGGGTGTAATTAAGGGGGGGTGTAATTAAGGGGAGAAGAGAGGGGGTGTAATTAAGGGGGGGGTGTGTAATTAAGGGGGGTGTAATTAAGGTGGGGAGGGAGGGGGTGTAATTAAGGGGGGGTGTTATTAAGGGAGGGGGTGTAATTAAGGTGGCGAGGGAGGGGGTGTAATTAAGGTGGGGAGGGAGGGGGTGTAATTAAGGGGGGGGTGTTATTAAGGGAGGGGGGTGTAATTAAGGTGGCGAGGGAGGGGGTGTAATTTGTAATAAATATCATGTTTTCCTAACTTTCTTGGGCGGCGACGGCGGCGGGGGGGGGGGGGAGGGGGTGCCAAACAAAGGGTTCGCCCCGGGTGCCAAATGCTCTAGGTACGCCCCGGGCCTTAGGCTCCCTGCATACTTTGCAGATTCTGAGCAATTTATTTATTTATTTTTTAGTAATAGAGTACCAACAAATCTCATGTACACTTCTGCGTGCAGATTTTTAAGTCCACAGCATGTCAATTACTTGTGCACATTTTTTTAATTTATTTTTTTGTGCGGATTTCTTTGCAACACAAAACCACATCAAATCCACAAGTCACACGTTCAGTTTTTAGTGCAGAAAGCGCACACAAATCTACAGCGGAGATCTATGCAGGTTTTCTGTTTGTAAACCTGCACCCAAGTAACCTAAGGATGTGTCCACATGAGAGGGATACAGTGAGGATTTTCCGCAACAGATTGGCATGTGGTAAATCCGTAATGTATTAGCAGCCAAGTAGATGAGATTTAAAGGAAACTCCTCCACATCCTGCGTAAAAAATCCACAGCAAACGGAGCAGATTTTAAATCCACAGAATGTAATTCATGCAGTGGATTTCCGCAGCAGATTTCACCCTTTGCAATGCAGAGAGTGAAATGCAGCAAAATGCGTTGACATATCCACACGTAACACATACTTAGCAACATTTCAGTTGGTAAAATCGGGGCATATAAGCCCCACCCCCGGGAACCTCCTGAACCCGCCTAGAAGTACCCACTTATGGGCGCTGCTTTGTTAGTCACGCCCATTTTTGGCCAGGGGTAGCGCACTTTTGCCGGGACTGTCTTTGAAAATCAGGGACCGTCCCGGCAAATTCGGGACAATTGGCAGTAATGATAACACATTTTGCAGCAAATTTGCTGTAATAGGATCCGTCATCAGCAACTAACCTGCTTGTTGATGGCAGCGACAAACTTGTTTTCTTTTACAATGAGACAAAGTAACAGGGAAAAATAAGAGCGAGACATTCTATTCTAATGATGGCAAAACAAGAGTGCTCTTAAGGGAGTGGATCCCTGTGATGAAACCAACAATAAGGGGAATTAAAGGCTATGTACAATAAGGGGGGATTTATTTTTTGTTATTGCGTTGTTCTCGTTTTTGAGCTGAAAATAATTTTTTCAATTGGTTTTTATTAAAAAAATATATGGAGTCCATTTCTCTGTACAGAGCTGAGATGCTCTAGTAGCATCCTCAGGATTTTCTCTCTTTTCCGTCAGTTGGGGAGCTGACTCGCTCCTTATCTCTGCTCTCTGACATTATAAACATACTTGACAGTTCTCAAAATCTGTGCCAGCAGGTATGAGTACCAGTTTTCTGGCGCACATATTGTTAAAGGTGTCAGGTCGCAAAAAGTCCCACCAGGAAACTGGGACTTGTGCCAAAGTTTGCAACATTTCCTAGAAAACTGGTGGAGCACAATGAACACCCCTCCCCCCATCACACACAACGTCCTCCCTTTTTGCCCAGACTAGAGAAACTGTATAGAATAGGTCGAAATTCAGAGATGATGAGACTTTCTTACATAAATGAAGAATATTGATTAGTACATATCTCGCAGAACAGTAAATCCATTCTATGGTTTTAACATTTCAAGGGACGCTTCCATCAAAAATAATTTATCACATATTTATAAAACCTGGTGGATGGTTTTCTGGATATTTTTGAAGACACTCCATGTATTCTACTTCCTGTCCTGGCTCTTTAAAGAGGACCTTTCACCGATCCTGACATTGTGAACTAAGTATACAGACATGGAGAGCGGCGCCCGGGGATCTCACTGCACTTACTATTATCCCCGGGCGCCGCTCCGTTCTCCCGCTATGCCCTCCAGTATCTCCGGTCACTAAGTTATAGTAGGCAGAGTCTGCCCTTGTTCTGCTGTAGCGCTGGCCAATCGCTGCGCAGAGCTCACAGCCTGGGAGAAAATAACCTCCCAGGCTGTGAGCTCTGCGCAGCGATTGGCCAGCGCTAGAGCAGAACAAGGGCAGACTCCGCCTACTATAACTTAGTGACTGAAATCTCCGCCTACTATAACTTAGTGACCGGAGATACCGGAGGGCATAGCGGGAGAACGGAGCAGGCGCCCAGGGATAATAGTAAGTGCAGTGAGATCCCCGGGCGCCACTCTACATGTCTGTATGCTTAGTTCACAATGTCAGGATCGGTGAAAGGTCCTCTTTAACTTTTCTCTTTGTTTGGACAGCACGGCATACTTGCTTAAAGAGGTATTCTCATCTTGGACATTGGGGTCATATCGCTACAAATAGAACAAGCACTTGTAATTGCGCTGCGCTGCCGAGACTTCCAAGACGATGCACAGTGTAACCTTGGAGAAGAAGTAGCGATTGTACGAGCACCGCTTCCTCGTCAAACAGCTGATCGGCGAGGGTGTCGGGAGTTGCACACCCACCAATCAGATATTCATGACCTATCCAGAGGATCGGAGATCAATATGTACTGGCTACTCAATGAGGGGGTGGGGGAGCTATTGAAAAGTTGTATTGTGGGGTCCAGCCTTTCCTAGTTACGCCTCTGATCCTATGCTACAGACCTGTGCCCCTGAACATAAAAAAAAAAGACTCACCTCTCAGCGGTCCTGCTGCTGCTCTATTCCCCGGTTGCTTCCAGTCCCCGCAGGGCCAGAAAGTGGCTGGATCCCATGACGCTGTGGCAACTCACAGGCTGAGTGGTCACATCTGCTTGAACAGCACCCCATAGCTGTCATGAAACATTCAAGCTGATGTTACCGCTAGGGCCTTTGATTGGGGAGCAGGAGAGTTCAGGGAGCAGGTTTGTAGCATAGGGGTTGTCGTCTACACGAAAACAGCTAAAAATTGTAAAAAAAAATATGGGTTTATAAATAATAAGTAAAAAATACCCCTTTCTGGGGAAAGTACTCCTTAAAATTACAACATGGTATCTAACTGAAGATCTTAGCGGTATATTGGGTAGCTTGAAGGTTCCTCCAAATATGGCAGGGGGAAGGGAGTTCCATTAGATGAAGGATGCCCAATCTGCGCCCTCCAGCTGTTGCAAACCTACAACTCCCAGCATGCTTGAACCGCCTACAGCTATTAGGACATGCTGGAAGTTGTAGTTTTGCGACAGCTGGAGGGCCGCGGGTTGAGCATTCCTGCATTAGATGCTCAGATGGTGGACTCCAGGTAGGCGTTGGATTTAGGGCTCACGCACACAAATGTATATTTTTTTTGCATCTGATCCACATTTTGTGCTGGCCGGACGCGGACCCATTCACTTCAATGGAGCCGCAAAAGATGCAGACCGCAAACCGAATGCTGTCCACATCCATAAGCCCGTTCCGTGGCACCTGCAAAAAAAAGAGAACATTTTTTTTGCAGGTTTGTACATTTTACAGACAAGGATAGGACAGTTCTACAGAGGGCAGGATGTTTTGTTTTGAAAAAAATGCAGAACGCACACGGCCGGTATATCTGTGCTTTGCGGATCCGCAATTTGCAGACTGCAAAACGGTCTACGGTCGGCCTAATTGCTATAAATGATAGCGGGGACTGCAATGAGGCCTTTTCTGTAGAATTTTTATCTGTTATATATATTTTTTTATGTATATTTTATATCTAAATTTGCAATGTAATATTTAGCCCTGCTGCGAACACATTTATTATATGCTGTCACGCGTACCTATACTGTATATTTCGGGCTCTGCTATTATCCTCAGAACAGTCATTTTCAGTTTTCTCAGAACATCCGGCGGTGAGTTGGGAAGGTGTGTTCCCTTTAAATAAACCAGTCGTTTCCTGTGCAGAGTTATAGCACAGGCTGGCCGTATTTCTGCAGCTTTTGCTGCTGCTATTTTATTGAAATATTTGACAAAAGATTACGAGGAGACTTTGGTATTTGAATGTTTGATCTTGTGTAATCCTCGCATTTAAAACAGTACCTTTTTAATCTCAGTAAACAGAGGCAACAAATATGGATTTGATCTAAGAGCATTCCTCATGAAATCCCGTGAGTCTTCATAAAAAGATTATTCAACATTTTTACATGAACCCTTTTCTTGTCAGACGTGTTCAGTGATTCATCAAAGCAGTGAACTTTTTTTAACTGTATTTATTTATTATACTCCCTTATATAGCGCTACTATGTTCCACAGTGCTTTACAGACATTATCATCAAGCTGTCCCCAATGGGGCTCACAATCTAAGTCCCTATCAGTATGTCTATGGGGTGTGGGAGGAAACCGGAGAACCTGGTGGAAACCCGTGCAAACGTGGGGAGAACATACAAACTCCATACAGATGTTGTCCATGGTCAGAAGGGGCGGATTGGCCATAGACCTTACAGAGAAATATCCAGGTGGGCCGAAGCCCAGCGAGCCACCTGAGCCCTCCTCACAGCCGGCAAGAGGACGTTTTGGGGATGTATTTTGTGCTGTTGGCGGCAGTATTTTGTTATGGACTGTGGTATTTGGCTCTTCTGGGGTGGTATGTGCCACAATATGGTATTGCGTGCCCCGCCTACTTGTGTTGGCTCTGCCTTCCATCAATTTGGACCCGACTACAAAACGGGGCCGCTTTTAGCATTTTTTCCAGGGCCACTTTAAGTTCCTAGTCCATCCCTGTTGGTCAGATTTGAACCTAGGACCCCAATGCTTCAAGGCACCAGTGCTAACCACTGAGCCATCGTGCTGCCCATACATGCAATTCCATTTTGCAGCCACTTTCGAAGGGTTGTCTCATCAATGAAGTCCATGCCCTTCTCGGCATTTCAGTCATGAATACTGCATATGAGGACACTCTGCCTCTGACCCATTCTAGAGCCGTTCTAGTGAGGGAAGAGCCTCTCCATGTACTACATGGTCATCTATTCGTTTGACCGGCCAGCATGTAATACCACATTTTCTCCTGCAGTGGGCGCTGCAGGGGATTTGTGTAACTGGCCAAAGAATTCATTGCAACAACAGCCGGTTGCTATTGGAAGAAGTTCCCTGAGCTTTTAAAGAATGGGCCATCTTAAAGCGGATATGTCACCCCAAATTTTGGACTTTTATCTGGGAAATACCCCTGTAGCCAAATCACTACGTTCGTCAGAGGGTGACGTTCAGGAGATCAATGGGCAATTCCAAGTCCTTGCGGCTGTCTACCTAGCAGTTGCATATACCTGGAGACCTCATATAGTCCCTCAGAATGTGGTAACCAACAACCACCCTGATCTTTTGAAGATTTTTTTTCAGTATTTTTATCCATCAAGGCAATTTGTTTCTAAAATGCAACGATATGCTAGGTATGCTTTTTTTTTTTTTTTTTTTTTTAGGGCATTTTCTTCCTATTGTCATTAACTTTTAACAAAAACTGCCCAGGAAAAAAACATATTCCTATGTGACTTGTGCTGGGTCATTTGTTTCAGTTTAAGCTATTATATTATGTTTTTGATGTTTGGCCTATAGGAATTCAAGGGATTCTTAAAGGGCTTTTCCTAGTGTTTAATACCTATCCTTAGGATAGGTCATCAGTATCTCATTGGTAGGGGTTCGACACTTGTGACCCTCACCGATCAGGTGTTTGAAGAGGCGATTCCATCCATATAGTGGTGGTGCGTGGTATTACACTTGGAGGTGACCGAGCTGCTCTTAGGACATGTGGCCATGAACATGACATCAGTGGCCTAGGAAGAGGCTGCGGCCTCTTCAAACAGATAGTTGTTGGAGGTCGGACCCCCATCGATTGGATACTGATGACCTGTCCTGAGGATATCCTTTAAGGTATGTTCTCATGGTATGTGGAAGGCCAGTTCTACTCAGTTATTCTGTGATGCATAGGTATCACTACTAGATCAGTGGGATTTGTCCTCCGGGACAGCCACCGATCACGAGACTGATGGAGATAGCCAGTGATGTACTCCTCTATTTTTGTCAGTCTCGGCCATCACTCCATTTAATCTGATTTCCACCCCATGTAGCTGTTGTTTCCTAACCAGCAGATAAGGGACAATTTGTTATTACAGTATCTCTTTAATGGTTGGAGTGACTGGGAAAGGTCAAAACTTCTAGTGGAGTAGAAGTCCAAAAAATAGCAGTTCGGATGATTTTGTTTCTCGTCGCTCACGATGTCGTATCTGTACATGAGTGCTAATTGCCACCAGGTTTTTTGAGATGGCTCTTTAAGCGTTCATGAATGATTAATGTAGGATATATGTAAACATAGAAACGTGGAAGCAGAAAAATCCAGGAGGTCCATCCTGTCTGCCCACCTTATGTATGTTTTTTTTTATTTATTTTTTATGATTTTTGTGTGTTCAAGAAACATGTTGTGCTTCCTACATTACATTTATCCCGGGTGACTCTATATTAGAATATAGAAGCCATTCTGCAGGTCTATTGCCTGTTACAAACAGCAGAGTAAGGCCTCTTTCACACGACCGTATGTCCTTTTTCAGTGTTTTGCGGTCCGTTTTTTCACAGATCCATTGTTCCGTTTTTTTTGTTTCTGTTGTGTTTCTGTTCCGTTTTTCCATATGGCATATACAGTATACAGTAATTACTTAAATTGGGCTGGGCATAAAATTTTCAATAGATGGTTCCGCAAAAACGGAACGGATACGGAAGACATATGGATGCATTTCTGTATGCGTTCCGGTTTTTTTTGCGGACCCATTGAAATGACTGGTTCCATATACGGAACGTAAAAAACATCCCGTAAACAAAAAAAAAAAGATTAGTGTGAAAGAGGCCTAAAGCTCTGTATTAGGCCTAGTTCACACGACCGTATGAGGTCCGTTTTTCACGGATCCGTTGTTCCATTTTTGATTTCCGTTGTGTTTCCGTTTGCGTTCTGTTTTTCCGTATGCCATGTACAGTATACAGTAATTATATAGAAAAAATTGGGCTGGCCATAACATTTTCAATAGATGGTTCAGAAAAAACGGAACGGAAACGGAAGACATACAGAAGCTCTATCTTTCAACAGAACGGAAAAACTGAAATACGGAAACGGAATGCATACGGAACACATTCCGTTTTTTTTGGCGGAACCATTGAAATGAATGGTTCCGTATACGGAACACAAAAAAAAGGCCCGTACACTCGCAAAAAAAAAAAACGTTCGTGTGAACTAGGCCTTACACAGGCTGATTGAGCAAGTAATTGTCGAGCGGGAATCGTTCCCTCCAGGCAATCGCTTGGTCGGTAGCGGAGGAGACTACTGCTATTACATGCTGCTATCTATGCAGCATGGGGAGGAGTGAACGCCATGCCATCGCTCGTCCCTATACTGTCTAGTGGTTTGCCGGCGGCAGATCACTATTAGACAGCATGATCTGCCGCCGGCAAGCGCTGATTTTTTTAAGCATGCTTAAAAATCAGCATTGCCCAATGAACGAGCCAGAGTATTACACTGCCAGATGATCGCTAACAAGCATTCATGCAAACGCTCGTTAGCGGTTATCAGCCGAAACATCGGCCAGTGTAATACAGCCATAAGCCTATTTTGAGCTTCACCATTGTTCCAAGGCTGGGCCTACATGGTGACATTTGGTCACACACAATTGTGGGATGACGATGGCATACGACCAGTTTTTCTGTATGGGGAAATTAGATTATTGAGCAACTCTACAAGTACTAAAAAAATACCGTCATGTTGGACTTTTTTCTATGATAGCAAGACTTTCTGTAGTCTTATTTCCCACAGAAACCATTGCAGTAATCCCAGTTAACGACCACTGTGCAACCCCACCCTTAACAGTAGTAGTAAATTGCATTTTGTAAGCTATATAGAGCTATAAAGAGTCAGTTAAAGGGGTTTATACCACGAAAATTACTTATTGCCTATCCCGGCAGTCAGACCCCCTGTAACCCCGATAACGAGAAGCTTCTGACTTCCCTCTCTGAATAGACCTGCAGCGCATATGTGGGTCCACAAGTCCATTCACCATCCCATACAAGTGAACAGAGGGAAATAAAGGGATAATCCTATGAAAAGTACTTGTCACTTATCCCGGCAGTCAGACCCCCATAATCTAGAGTTATGGTTAGTACATTTATGAGAATTGGTCCCTGTGTGTATGTCATTTCACAGACACAAAAACACTATATTCCTCTGAATCTTTAGGCACAAAACAGAACGAGGAAAATCTCTAATCAGTAAGCTTAGCGGTGCTTTCAAATAGAAAAAGTGCAAGTCCGTTATTTACCTGCTTCGGTCCTCTCCATTGCTGATAGATCCTCCTGCTTCATTACAAGCTTCTCCCAAAATCAATATCTCATGCATATAAATTCTGACTTCTTTTTTGCCTGGTTGTAACATGTGGAGAGAGACATTGTATCCAAATGAAGAAGCAGCACTCCAAAAATCTTCTAAAAAGAGATTTATTCACCCAGTGGCCAGTAATGTCTGTAACGTAATATCTCAGCCTTTAGTCACAGTATTATCGTAGTGCGTGTATCATGCAAGGGATATTCAGAACGAAGCAAGGGTTTGAAACCCTTTTTCCATGTTTCTTCACCTTTGCTCAGGTCAGGGTGGTGGTTCTAAGTAATTGGTGAGTCAGCCTTGTGCTTTCTACCTTCAGCCAAGTCCTGGTGTGCCACAAACCTAGTTGAAAAATGTTCAGCCTAGGACTATTCTACCCAAGTGCCCCATACACATACAAACTTTGCATGTCAAAATCCAACATGATCAATCCAATATACGCGTTTGATAGTTGACCAGTTCAGGCAGGTTTGGCAGATGTTTCTCTAATGTGCATGGCACCTAATCTTGGTGGGACATAGATTCAGTATCACTAGGATATACCATCAGTGTCAGGTGTTCCTATCTCCAGAACGGGGCCCCTGAAGTGAAGGAGAGCACACCGCGCATGTGCAGCTCGCTGTCTATTCACTTCTCCCACAACTTCAGAAAACAACCGCACTTGGCTGCACAGTTACTCTCTTTTACTTCGGTTGCCCCATTCTGGAGATAGGTGCAGGGTCCCATCTCAGATACCCACTCTTATCTGATGTTGGTGGCATATCCTCATGGTACACCAGCAATGTCCCAATGGGACCGTATGTGTTTTGCTGCAAGTTGCGGATCGGCAAAAAAAAAAGGGTGACATCAGTATGTTGTTATTTTTTTGATAATCCATTGTAACAATGCCTAAAACGGACAAGAATTAGACATGTTCTATTTTTTTGCGGGGCTACGGAACGGACATACTGATGCAAACCGCACACGATGTGCTGTCTTTATTTTTTGCAGACCCTTTGAAGTGAATGGGTCCGTATCCTATCCGCAAAAAAACAGAACGGACACGTAAACGTTCGTGTGCATGTAGCCTAAATTTGTGATGAATATACTGATTTGTGATAAAGATAAAAAAAATATCTATTTTAATTTTCGAAAGAAAATTGCACGGTAAATCTGCAGCTAAATTTGTGATAAATCTTTATGTAATTTTTTTTTTTTTTCGAAAGAAAACTACACGGGACATCTGTAGCAAATTTATGATAAATATACTGATTTGTAATAAAGAAAAAAAAATATATATTTTAATTTTCTAAAGAAAATTCCACGGTAAGGCTAGTTTCACACTAGTGTTCGTCGGTCCGCTCGTGAGCTCCGTTTGAAGGGGCTCACGAGCGGACCCGAACGCCTCCGTCCAGCCCTGATGCAGTCTGAATGGAGCGGATCCGCTCAGACTGCATCAGTCTGGCGGCGTTCAGCCTCCGCTCCGCTCGCCTCCGCACGGACAGGCGGACAGCTGAACGCTGCTTGCAGCGTTCAGCTGTCCGCCTGGCCGTGCAGAGGCGTGCGGATCCGTCCAGACTTACAATGTAAGTCAATGGGAACGGATCCGCTTGAAGAGGTCACCATATGGCTCAATCTTCAAGCGGATCCGTCCCCCATTGACTTTACATTGAAAGTCTGAACGGATCCGCTCAGGCTACTTTCGCACTTAGAAAATTTTCTAAGTTATTAATGCAGACGGATCCGTACTGAACGGAGCCTCCGTCTGCATTAATATGATCGGATCCGTTCAGAACGGATCCGATCAAGCGCAAGTGTGAAAGTAGCCTAAATCTGCAGCTAAATTTGTGCTAAAACTTCATATGATGTATTTTAATTTTCTAAAGAAAATTTTCACTGGAAATCTGCAGCAACATTCTCGATAAATCTTCATGTAACATATAAATTTCTCATGGATTTATGTGCAACTCTTCAATGGAAAATCCTCCCCATGTGTCCGGACCATTATAAATTAATGTGTGTCCACTTTACCCTGCTTTCACACCTGAGCGTTTCTCAAACGCGCGTTTTAGTCGCGCGTTTTTATGCGCGTTTTTTGTAATAGTAAACGCGCGTTTGACGCGCGTTTGTGTGATTGACTGCAGTGTCCTATGGCCACAAACGCGCGTCAAAACGCCCCAAAGAAGCTCAAGTACTTGATTATGCGTCGGGCGTTTTACAGCGCGATCGTACGCGCTTTAAAACGCCCAGGTGAGAACCATTCCCATAGGGAAGCATTGGTTTTCATGTGTTGAGCGTTTTACAGCGCGTTTGAACGCGCTGTAAAACGCTCAGGTGTGAACTTAGGGTAAGGGACGCGATTGTCTAAAGACTGGCCTTTTTTTTTTTTTATACCATCTGAGTATTTTTTTATTTTTAAGAGGCGTTCCTTGGATATTGTGCACCACACACTGAAATCTACACCATCTATGAGCTGGCCTACAATTCAGTTTTGATTTAGTCCAGGTGTCCCCATCCCTTCCACTAAATATTTGTCATACTTTTGTGGCCAAAAATATCATAAAAATATGCAAATTTTGACGAAACTGCTGTTGTGTGTGAAATTTCCAACTTTTGTATGCCACTTTTGGTGTATAACATTAATAAATGTGCCCCTTAGTGTCTCCTAAGGGTACTTTCACACTAGCGTTTTTCTTTTCCGGTATTAAGTTCCGTCATAGCGGCTCTATACCGGAAAATAACTGATCAGTTTTATCCCCATGCATTCTGAATGGAGAGCAATCCATTCAGGATGTCTTCAGTTCAGTCTTTTTGACTGTTCAGGACGGAGACAATACCGCAGCATGCTAAAAATCCGGAAAACTTGCCAGGAATGCTGTCCGGAAATGTGAAAAAAATAAATTCCGGATCCGTTTTTCCGGATGACACCGGAAAGACTGATCCGGCATTTCAATGCATTTGTAAGACTGATCAGGATCCTGATCAGTCTTAAAAATGCCATCAGTTGGCATATGTTTTGACGGATCTGGCAGGGAGTTCTGGCGACGGAACTGCCTGCCGGATTCCTCTGCCGCAAGTGTGAAAGTACCCTTAAAGGGGTCCCAAACAAAGGACATTCACATGACCTAATATGGCAAATGGAAAGCGTTTGTTTTAATTAGATAAACCCTTTATATGAATATATTTTGCAAATAATAAAAGTTTAAAAAAATGCACTTAAAAAAGAAAATTTTACCTCCCAGACGTTTACCAAAAATTTTTATGGAAAGGATTTTTTTTCTGTTTTTAGTATTATTAATATTTTGTTGTGTTGCCTCATTAGAATGCAATTGTCTGAACTTGTCTCCGTAAATTTGTTCATTTTTTTTCTCCAGTGTTTATGCTTTTAAAGGTACGCACGCCTCTATTTTCACTTCTTCCTTTTTATAGGTATTATTCCATGTGATCACTTGGCCCATCAGAAATGTGTAATGTCGAATAATTGCCTTTATAAATGCCATCATTCTGATTATTACCCAGTTCACTGGCAGGCCGTGCGCACATGAATAAAAACATTTGACCTTTTGCGTTACTGGTAATTGGACTGATGGCAGTCGGACTCCTCTCTTATGTCTCAGGATCTGTTATTAGAGCCACCTGTGTTTAGATTGAAGAGGAATGCAAAATTGTGTCACTCTTATAAATGTCTTTATGTGCAGATTTTCTATTTTAATTTTTTTTTTACTTTTACAAGCTGCTCAAAGCAAACTTGTATGTAAGAAAGATTTCTTTTAAAGAGGTTCTCCGGTAGTGATGGACGAACATCGGACGGGATGTTGCGTCCGTGGCGGGCCCCATTCACTTTAATGGCAGGCGAACCAGGTCATATTTGCCGCCACCAAATACTTACTAGATAGTCCCACAACATGGACAGTGACGTACCAGAGGGGGATCAATGGCAAAAATTCCCACAAAAAATATGTATTTTAATCGGGGGCCATTTTTATGCGTCTTAACTCTCAAAAATGTGCCCTGCTGGAGCCTAGAAAGATTTCCCCCAAAAATTAGACATTCACCTGACAGAAAAGGCATTTTATGCCGCTGTATATACATAAGACCAGGACCATTCTTTGTTCTGTGTGGTGGCGGATATGTGTGGGCTGGCATGAGGAAATTCAATTACACATGGTCGTTACAGGTGTTGAATTCCTCCAAGATCCATGCCTCATTCATTTTTAGAAATGTGAGGTAGTCCACACTGTGAGCTAGGCAAGTGCGCTTATCGGTCACGATTCCCCCCCCCCCCCCCCTGCTGCGCTTAACGTCCTTTCGGACAGGACACTCGACGAGGGGCAAGCCAAGAGTTTCATGGCAAATTTTGCCAGCTCTGGCCACGGGTTAAGCCTGCAAACCCAGTAGTCAAGGGGTTCCTCGCTTCTCAGAGCGTCCACATCGGCTATTAACCCGATGTAGTCGGACACCTGTCGGTCTAGGCGTTCCCTGAGGCTGGATCCAGTGGCGGCTGTCGATGGGTTGGTTGAAAGAATGATCTCATATCCGAATGACCATAGGTACAAAGACTCCAGCCAAGTCGTTTTTAGATGCAACTTTTTTTTATTTGCGTACAAAAGATAGTTGCTGCGGCGGTGTGACGTTTCGGCACCTCCGTGCCTTCATCAGACTAGTGCCGCTGGTGGAGGGAGAAGTCACATAGATGTGGACGCAATTGGACTGACATGCGGAAGTACCGCTAAGTGGTGTAGGCGCCTAAAAACGACTTGGCTGGAGTCTTCGTACCTATTGTAAAAGGGGTGGGAACCCTACTCCAGCAAAAATATCCACCGAGTGCTACAAGGGCTCTGCTTGTATATATCCGAATGACCAACACATCTTCAAACGGCCCTCTTCTTACAGGCGCGGTAGGATTGGTACCCGCACCTGTTTCGCTGTGGACGGAAATTCCTCTGCCAGCGCCCGCAACAGCAGAATGCATCATCTCTCGCAGCAAGGCCTGGAAATGCTGCATTCTGCCAGCCATCTGTGATTCTGGTAACATGTCCGCCATCTTGTTTTGGTACCAGGGGGTCTAAGTACGTTGCCACCCAGTACTGGTCCTTGCCCTTTATGCTTTTTATACGGGGTCCCTCTTCAAACACTGGAGCATGAAGGCCCCCATTTGCACTAAATTGGAAGCGGTGGAGCGCCCTGGCTCCTGCTCATCGCCCAGGAGAATGTCGTCCTCGGTCTCCTCCCCCCCGCCACGGACAACACCAGGGATCCCCCTCAAAGCCTGCTCTTCTTGCTCCTCCTCCTCCTCCCCCCAGCCACCATCCTCCTCTGACTCCTCTTCACACTCCTGCTGACTTGTCTCAGATGGAGTAGCCCCCCTGGGAATTAATTCAGCATTGCAACTTCCTCATCCTCCAGCTCCTGCTCCTTGACGACTTGATCAATGACACGATGCAATGCATGTTCCAGAAAGAAGGCGTAAGGTACGATGTCACTGATGGCGCCCTGGCTGCGACTGACCAGTTTGGTGATCTCATCAAATGGCCGCAGAAGTCTGCATGCGTCGCGCATAAGCAGCTACTGGTAACCGTGTAAGATCTTCTAAAATGGCCAGAGATTTTCCTGGCCTGCTGCAAGACGTCCTGGACCCCAGGGTATTTGGCAACGAATCGCTGCATGACTAAGTTCAGGATGTGTGCCATGCACGGCACGTGTGTCATTTTGCCCTGTTTCAGCGCGCTCAGCACTGTTGTCGCACACCACTTTACTAACTGTCAAATTGAGCGGGGTTAGCCACTGATCGGCCTGTGACTGCAATGCTGAAAGTAGTGCAGGACCGATGTGGCTCTTAGCTTAAAGGCACAACAGCCGCAGCAGCATGGCAACATCTCCCCTGGCACGTCGAATATGTTCTGGGGAGCTTGGGGGGTGCAGCAGAAGAAGCGGTAGCAGTGGAAAAGTAGTATGGATGGAGTAGGAGGAGAAGAAGAGGCAGGTCTGCATGCAATCCGTGGCGGTAACGCCAAATCCACATGGTTGCCACGGGTTACATGCATGTTGGGCTTACCGCGACTTATGCGTTGACAGCCCAGGCTGCAGATAGCAACACTATTGTCAGCAGCTGACACGTTAAAAAAAAGCCCACACTGCTGAGCCATGTGTCTGCCTTCATCCTGGGAGCGCAAGATGTGACCGTGCATGGTGGCTGGCTCGCTCCAGATACATTTGCAGTCTGCTTTTTGCCTCTGGTGCACTTCGAGTTCTGCCTACTTCTCCTTCTCCTCCCTATCTGCTGCTCCATCTCTCCCTCTGAACTTCCCTCCTCTTCCTCTCTTGTGGGCACCCACGTGACGTCCATCGACACGTCACCTTCACCACCACTGACATTAGAGATCTCTGAGTAGGCAGCAGCAGCGGAGACCACCCTCCTTGGGATGATCTTGGTACTGTCGTCAGACCTCTGGGTGGCGGCCGTTGCTACTTCCTCATCCGATGCCAAGAATGGCCTGCGCATCGGTAAGATCTGGTAATGGATGGGAAAATAATTCCTCTGACTTGAGTAGAGGGGCTATGGTGGTGGTGATGGTGTCTTTGGGGGTGCACACAGCAGAGAGTGAGTAGTGGGCAGATACAGAGGATGAGGAGGGTGCAGAAGCGGAAGGCTGAGTGAGCCACTCAACCAACTCTGGTGGACGTAATCGCACGGACCTTCTCCAACTTCCCAATTAGGCTCCGGCTTGGTGCACCTACCCGACCCCTACCACCCCTGCGGAACAGCCTGCCTCTTCCTCTGCCTGTCATTTTCAAAATGACCCTGTGCGAAAGTCCCTAGAGAAGACCAGTATTTGTGGAAGCAGGGATATCACAGTCCTCAATCAGTATTTGGTGGAAGCCGGTATATCAATCCCCTTAATCACTATTTTGGGGAAGCAGGTATATTGCACCCCTCAATCAATATATTGTGGAAGCAGGTATATAGAACCCCTTAATCAATATTTGGTCGCAGCAGGTATATAGCACCCCTCAATCTGTATTTTGCGGAAGCAGGTATATTGCAGGCCTCGATCAATATTTGGTGGAAGAAGGTATATCAATCCCCTTAATTAGTATTTTGTGGAAGCAGGTATATAGAATCGCTTAATATTTGGTGGAAGCAGGTATATTGCAACCCTCAATCTGTATTTTGTGGAAGCAGGTATATCAATCCCCTTAATCCGTATTTTGTGGAAGCGGGTATATCAATCCCCTTAATCCGTATTTTGTGGAAGCAGGTATATCGCAGGCCTCAATCAATATTTGGTGGAAGCAGGTATATCTAACCCCTTAAACAGTATTTTGTGGAAGCAGGCATATTGCACCCTTTTTTTGGGGGCAACAGGTATATAACACCCATTGCAAATGGTTGTTCCAATAGCGCTTGTCCCTCTATATACCTGCGGTATCGCAGCAGAACCGCAGAATACAAATGCATAAAACACCAAAAAAGTTTCTATCATAAATATCTTGCATGGAGTTATTCGTATACCACCTACAAATTGCTTAGAAAAAGCTCCCACGCAAAGAACTATTATAATCAAAAATGTATTTATTAGACATCCATCAAGGTATATCATAAAACACATACAGGAAGACAGTAGTTCTAGTAGAACAAAAGTGTTACAAACATATAATATATAAAAACAGAGAGAGCTCCAGACCCACAACAGGGACTAGTATCCCCCCCCCCCATCCACAGCAATAGCAATTCTAGTTGACTGCAGGGGGGAGGGAGAAAAAGGGGGTTAGTGCATATAATGCAGCAATATCAATTCCTTACTGACCCAGGTCTGGAGCAGCCGCCCGACGATCGTTTCACTTCAGGAAGCGTGAAGCGAAACGATCGTCGGCGGCTGCTCCAGACCTGGGTCAGTAAGGAATTGATATTGCTGTATTATATGCACTAACCCCCTTTTTTCTCCCTCCCCCTGCAGTTTGGTTGTATGGGGTGGCACACAGGCTCACATAGCCACATTGGCTAATTGTGTGTTGCTACATATGCTCTGCGTGCCTCACTCAACTGGAATTGCTATTACTGTGGGGGGGGGGGGGGGGGAATACTAGTCCCTGTTGTGGGTCTGGAGCTCTCTCTGTTTTTATATATTATATGCTTGTAACACTTTTGTTCTACTAGAACTACTGTCTTCCTGTATGTGTTTTATGATATACCTTGATGGATGTCTAATAAAGAAATTATTGATTATAATATTTCTTTGCGTGGGAGCTTTTTCTAAGCAATTTGTAGGTGGTATAAGAATACAAATGCACTATATACTTTCTATTTTAGAAATTATAGGTATATCACATTCCTCAATCAGTTTTTTTGGGGCAACAGGTATATCGCACCAGTTGCAATTACTTATTCCAATAGCGTTTGTCCCTCTATATAGCTGCACAGCAGAACAGCACACAACTGCTGCACAATACAAATTCACTATAATATTCTTTCTATGTTAGAAAGTATATTATAAGTATATCACACCCCTCAGTATATAACACCTATCGATAGCACACCTATACCAGTCCTTAAAAGGAACTTTTGTGGCCCTATTAGCTAGCGATTGGTGTCCCTAATCGTCTCTTCCTGCTCCACAAAGCTGGGGAAAACCCTCAGCTGTGCGATGCCAGATGATGGTAGTTGCTGCTCGACCAGAGAGACAGAATTAGGGAGCATGTCACCTCCTACAGCTTCCCTAATCTGACCCTGACTCCTAGCTCCACGAGCCGACCTTGAAGGTAGGAGGGCTCATGCTCAGGAACCTCGGATCCCTACTGACCCTCCGCCAATCCATGAACTAGGAGCTGGGTAGACCACCTGTTCCTCCTGGATGCGGAGAAACAGGAGTCTAAACTGGTCGAGCTGCAAGGGGATATAAACATGAACAGCCTATGGATATGGCAGGAGGATGAAAAGAACTTCCACACCTACCCGCCACAGACACACAGACTGGATCCCGTGCAATACAAGCTAGTGTCCACACACAAACACACAGGAACCCAGATCCATAGGTGCATAAAATATGAAAGCGAAAAGCAACATCAACTAAACATCACATATAATGTTTTATGACCACAAGGGTGGCCCTCACTGGCAGATGGTATTAGAGACCAGGAGGGTGCCTCCAGCTTACTACAAGGCTGGAGTACCCCTCAGACATCAGGTCTCAACTGAGGTTAAATAGCCCATGTAGCCACACCCACACAGACACACCCAGTGCCCACAGACTAGGAAGGGAATTAACCCTTCTCACACCAGGGAACAGAAGACAGCCACTTAAAGGGGAAAGTGCACACATAACTAAAACCCTGTGCACACCAGACATACAAAAGACACACCTAACAAAGACAGGTTGCCAGGTACAACCGCATGCACATTGCAGCAAGCAATGTGACAATACAAAACAACTTGTTGCCCGCGGCAACCACAAGTGAGGCAACATACTAGCGGCCCTCATCTGTGGTTGAACAACCAAAACAAACCGCAGGCAACAGCCTGCGGTTCAGGAGTCACGACCATGACCATGGTCGTGACACTCTCCCTACACTGGCAAAACACAGACTGTAAAATAGCTGCCAGATCGGGTTTCTCTTATAGGGTGGGGGTGTGTCCATGTGCTGAAATGTCTCAATTGGCTGTCCTGTCCCACCTGATGGATGTGTCATGGGTCAAAGTTCGGCGCAATGCAAAAGAATTTGACGCATGTGAATAACGCCATATGTTCGGCGAATCGTGAACAAGCAAGGTTTGCCGCATAACTACTGCCGGGCGAACCGCAATGCGATCTCTATTCTCCGAGCCTATATCCAAAAAAAGTCTCTTCCAGCTAACCTGAGGATAGCTGGGGTCAAGTGACCATCCAACTAGCTACGGCTCTTCTGTTATTGTGTCCAGATGTCTTCCTCTTTCTTCCTGTTCAAATGAATAATGTTGATGAAACTGAACAGAAAGAAAGAGGAGCACATCCGGTCACAACATCAGAGGACGAAGCCACAGCCAGTTAGGTGGTCATGTAATCAGTAGAGTGATGGAAGGGTAGGTACTTCTCAAAATGTCTTTGCACAGGTTAGCTGAAAGAAACTAGGTACAGGGAGATCCAAGGGTCTGTGTTTAGAAACTCGGGGGTATGTACTACTTTGTTTTATGTCTCATGGAATATGGACTGGTAGGCCATTAGAGACAATTGCCTCCTCCAGTGGTCACCAGGTCCATGACAAACATACACATATGAACATTGAAATATCAATAAAACAAGACCATCATGTTGCTCTTGCCTTTGGGCCTAGAGTATTCACTCATGGCGCTACATCATGCCTCCCTACTATCGAAGGTGTATTATTTGGGTTAAACAAATTGTTAGATTGATGATGTATGAGGATTCACAGTCAGGTGAAACTTTATAATAATTTAATGTAAGACTGATTTACTAGATTTACTGAAGAACGTTTTCCTGATTTCTCCTTTATATGATTTAGATTTCAGCAGTGTTGATGAACCGATCGCTGGGGCTCGCAGTTGGTGGACACATGATGGTCACTTCCCTCTGTTGTTCCTGTACGCTGTGATTTGCTCATGTCTATAAGAAGGAAGGATGGCTCATGGTATTCCCTCACAAGGCAAAGTGACAGTAACGGTGGACGAATATAGTTCCAATCCCACCCAGGCATTCACACACTATAACATCAACCAAAGCAGATTCCAACCTCCGCATGTCCACATGTAAGTAGACCTGCTAATTTATTTAAATATAGTACTGTATGTAGATGGTCATGGATACATTGATGGCTGGAAACTATTCTTAAAGCATATCTGTTGTTTAAAAAAAAAAAAATATTTTTCAGAATAAGCTGCCATCATTTGTGTATACATAATATCCGAACATTAGCTGATGTGTATATGGCATTTTTACAAGTTTTCTGCATCCTATGCTGCATCATTAATTCTCTATTGTATCTGAGCTGGTGGGTGAGAACTAGGTGCTCATCATGTCTCCTGATAGAGTAGCCATAGAAGCAATAGATTCTACTCTAATTCTTTCACTTGTAAGTTCCATATTGGACATTCTAGATAGGTACTGAACAGTATAGATGTTAATAAAGCACCTGGGTGAGATATAACACTCTGCTTGTTTCTCTCTGCACTTCCTCCTCTCCATAGACTTCTATGGAATGATGTAATCTGATCTTTTTTAGTGAGCAGGCAACCGGTACTAGTTTTAACAAGAATGATTTATTACAGATTTCAAATAGAAAGTTATTTAGAAAAATGGGGATAGCTGATAATTGGAGAATGAGCCATTTTCTCTGATGAGGTATACTTCAAGGTTTCTTATATTCGCTTGTACTATTGATTTATGCAAAGTTGTATGGAACTGCAGTGACCATTTAAGACAAATTCAACTCAAACTGCATGCTTAACTAGTAGGAACATATCTTTCTTGGCATGTTAGTGAACTTGGAGCTGCCTCTGGCTTCATTACAGTGGTCAACATTGCTACTCCACTGCAACATTTGGGGAGAGTCACAATTTCCATGACTAGTCCGTCTATAGATAATGTGCCCATATATATGTTGACTGAACCCAATGATTTTAGTGGGGTCAGCAAAATATCTGACTTGTATGGTAGTATCCCGACTCTCCCCTGACATGAATTTTACGAGCCTTATTATAGTGTTATTGGGAGGGTTGAGGCCCAACCAAAGGTGTCTGGCAGCAACTGGCTCCCCTTGGTGGGATTGGAAGGAATAGCTGTCAGCTGAAAGACAGGGGTAGTTCCATGCCCTAAGCTTCCTGTAGGATGTTCCCTATAGACAATCATACCTTAAAGGGAATTTGACAGTAGTTTTGACCATGCTAAATGGCTCACCGCACTAGGAGAGCAATACGAACATGCCTTTCATTATCAAGAGTAGTGTGACTATGCTCATCGGGGTAGTGAGATTATAACCTTTTATTGTGCCAATTTCCACAGCGATATGGGACTAAGCACTGGTCCCAGGCAGCCCGGCTTACAGAAACAGCCAAGCAAAGTATTGCACCACTGTTTCTATAGCTACGCAAATAACATAGCAGAACAAGCTACGCTTCTTCCATAACTCCTGGAGATACAGAAGCAGCATAGCTTGCTGTGCTACATTATTTGTGTATTATGGAAAATATGGAGCGCTGGTCTGCACAGCTGTTTCCGTAAGCCCAGCCATCTAGGGCTAACACTTGGATGGGATAAACCCCTATAAGTGCACTGGAGGTAGACCTTCACTGGTAAGTGCATTCTGCATTGAGCTACTTCACAGCCTCTCCTCTGAGTGACAGCTGTAGCATCTACCCAGGGGACCAGTACAGCTGTCACACAGAGCAGAGGGGAAGGACAGGGAAACATCTCAATGCAGAGAGCACGTCACAGTGAATGTCAGAATAAAAGTTCATAATCTCACTACCTCTGATGATAAATGTTCCACAAAAGGTATGTTTGTACTGTTCGTTTCATCCCCTAGCTATTGCTGTAATCAGTTTAGCATGGTCAGAACTGCTGACAGATTCCCCTTAAAACCAGCTGATTGAAGCCTCTGAAATATGATTAAAGCGAAGCTGTCATTAGCATTTAAGTAATGCTACAATGGTGTTGACTTAAAACATGCCGCTGGTATTCCTTTGTCGATTTTCCATGTCCAGGAAACAATGTCTATTCTATATGCAAATCAGGGTGCAAAGTGGCCAGCAGGGTATGTCCAAACTTTCTAAGAGCCCAAGCCCGCCCATTCACAGAGCCCAGTACCTCCACCGTGTGCTCCTAACTGCCTGCAACATCACCGACACTCTCTCCCCTCTGCTGGTGACGTCACATCCCCGCTCTCTGCCTTGGCCTGCTCCTCACAGTATATAGTAAGGGCATCGGCATCACTGTAGTTGCTGCGCATGTGCAGCGCTTCTTGTATCTTCACTGTGGGAGCGTCGCGATCTCGCAGTGAAAACACCATCGAAGCACAGCAAGTATAATGAGGCCGATGTCCTTAATATATACCGTGACGAGCAGGCCAAGGCAGGGAGCAGGGAGGTGACGTCACCAGCAGAGGGGAGAGGGTGTTGGTGACGTTGCAGGGAGTTAGGAGCGCACGGTGGAGGTACTGGGCTCTGTGAATGGGCGGGCTTGGGCTCTTGGAAAGTTTGGAAATGCCCTGCTGGGCATTTTGAACCCTAATTTGCATACAGAATAAACACCGTTGCCTAGACATAGAAACATTTTAACCAAGCCTGACTGCACAGCAGCATGGTAGCCTTACTTATATAGGCAAAACATTGGTAAATAGTTATAAAATGTAATATTGAGAGAGCAAATTCCAAAGGATGTGTACCTTGTTATCTCAAGTACATATTAAGGGATTTCATGTTTCAAAAATTATTTCTTAGAAGAAACCTAAAACATTTGAGGCACCCTCATCATGATACAAGAAAAAAGCTAAAAATAAACATCATTACAATTTTTTTTTTTTATTGCTGCTCGATGCGTTTCAGGTCCTCTCTTCGTCAGGAGATAAAACCTTAGTGCACGTAAACATCTTTTTCAAGTGCAGAAGAAACCGGCCCGAGTCCTTCAGCTTGAGATTTGCATCTTATCTTTACCTGAAGGGGTAAAGGTGTCATAAAAGGACGACTGAAAACGGTTTGCTTGAAAGCATACATCCTGCAATGCTCTATTTGCCGTCTCTACCGCAATAATTTTTTGAACTAATCTGTTTAAACAACAAATCTTCTAGTGGAATTTTTTCCAATTTATTATTTTTGTAGGTGGACTGAAGTAAAAAATTTTTCTTGAAGGTTAAATTAACGAGATGATTTGACCTAAATTATTGGATTAGCTTTTTTTTTTTACATGTGCTGACCTCCCAGAGGTGGAGGTGATGTTGTATCCGCTGTCTTTTATACAGACAGGTATCAACCTAAGGCCTCATACACACGACCGTTGTGTGCATCCGTGGCCGTTGTGCCGTTTTCAGTTTTTTTTTCGCGGACCCATTGACTTTCAATGGGTCCGTGGAAAAATCGGAAAATGCACCGTTTGACAGCCGCATCCGTGATCCGTGTTTCCTGGCCGTGAAAAAAATATGACCTGTCCTATTTTTTTTCACGGCCAACGGTTCACGGATCCATTCAAGTCAATGGGTCCGTGAAAAAACACGGATGCACACAAGATTGTCATCCGTGTCCGTGATCCGTGTTCGTTTTTTCCTATCATTTCAATGGCAAACTTGACTTTGATTTTATTTTATTTTTCATGTCCGTGGATCCTCCAAAAATCAAGGAAGACCCACGGACGAAAAAACGGTCACGGATCACGGACCTACGGACCCCGTTTTTGAGGACCTTAAAAAAAAACGGTCGTGTGCATGAGGCCTAAGATTTAGTTTTTCGCAAAGCACTTATTAGGTCAGGTGATTAACTGTAGTGCTCTTGAGGTGATCAAACTTTTTAGACATGTTGGCCATAATGGACAACTTTAACTTAATTTGCCTACAGTTACTAAGAAATGATATATCTTAATAGGGATCGTTGCATTTTCCTTCCCTTCCAGCGGCCCATGTTACCCCTTTCGGCATGTATTTTCAGAAAGCACCTCAGTTACCAAAAATCAGTCTAGTATAAAGCTGTAAAATAGTAGACCCAGTAAAGGGATAGGGAACAGCAAGAAGGGACTACTAATGCATAGAGCACAACTCTGACATCACACCATTCAGATTTTTTTAAACCTCTTCTATCACCTTGGTGTATTTATGGGCCCATTGGCTGATTGTTATGGACAACTGTGTTGGACATGCTACCGGTCGTTCACACACCATCCTCTTATTATCTAATATGGATGGGCAGGTTTACGACACAGGCAGAGTTTATTAACTTAAAGGCTATGGACACCTTTAGGGGAAATTTTATATCATTGCATTTTACTCATTTTGGGCAAAACATTTTTTTTTTATTGCTCTTTATTAAAAAAAATTCAGCAGTTTTTGTGATACATACGGTTAAAAATCAGACTATTTGCAGGCTGTCCTCAGCTGACAGCTCATGTGAAGCCTCATCTCTGATCTCCTGACCTTATAAACACTCACTATACGTAGCTAAAATGTTACCAAATGGATAATAATAATAAGGCTTAGGCTCCTTTTCACATCACCGTTTCTCCTTTCCGTTCTCTGGCTCCGTTGAGGAGCAGGAGAACGGAAAGGACGGATTCTGCAGATAACTGAGACCTAACTTAGCGTAACGGAGCCTAAAGACCCCATAGACTATAATGTGGTCCGTTCGGTGTCCGCTCAGAATATGATTTTTGAGCGGAGACCGAACGGACCCAGTCTGAGTTTTTAGGCTCCGTTACGCTCAGTTAGGTCTCAGTTATCTGCAGAATCTGTCCTTTCCGTTCTCCTGCTCCTCAATGGAGCCGGAGAACGGAAAGGAGAAATGGTGATGTGAAAGGAGCCTTAAATGAGGTCAGGAGATCAGCGATAAGGCTTCACATGAGCCCGGTAAGATGCCAGCACTCAGAAGGGGCAATCTGCAAATAGACAGACTTTTAACTGCATGTATCACAAAAACGGCTGAAAAGTTTTAATAAAGACCAATTGAAAAAATGTTTTTCAGCCCAAAAATAAGTAAAATGCAATCATAAAAAAGCCACAAAGGTGTCTATAGCCTTCAAGGCCCATTTCCATGAAACTGTTATCTGGCCGATTATCGGGAACAAACGTTTGTATAAATGCAGCTCTCGCCTCCTCTGATGACCAGGCAGTTATC